>NW_014559267.1:272879-337628 GCF_001313825.1 Dinoponera quadriceps
GGGGGGGGGGGGGGAGGGGACCACTCTCGATGGCGTGCCGGCCGCGTTCCACGCGCGCCGGTGACTTATGGCCGCTGTCAGCTCTCGCGCGGCCCTCGCATTAAGCACTTTCTCGATCCTGCTGAAAATACCGGGGGAGGGTATTACCGCGCGATACGAAGGATCGCGGATTGCGAAAGGCGGCTGCAATGCGCGCGTCTTCCTTCCTCTCGAGCGAGCGAGAGATCGCGTTCCGGACGGTTAACGCTCGCGCGTTGTCGTCCCGATTCCGCCACGGGCTCGAGAGGGTGATGGAATATCAAATTAATTTATGTAACCTCCGTACGGGCCTCCGTAGGGCACTCGCCGAATAGAAAGCTCTCCCCTCCGAGCGTGAAACATCTCGAGCGTGCCGATTTCGCGCGGAAGATATAGTTTGAGAGCGCGGCCGATCTCGCCGATAAAGCGACTATCGGGAAGTTGGAGTCGGCCAACCGGTGGGTGCTATTCCTCCCTCGACTGCTTATCTCCGCGAACCCAAGGAAATCGATCTTCATTCGTTTCCCGGCAACAATACGGTACGATCCGGGCATTCTCAGCTGCGCGCGCGCGCAACCGGTGTGTCTGTGCGAGGGAACGTATTAATGAATCGCGATTATCTCGGGCGTCTTGGAGCCTTTTCTCCTCTTTCTCTCTCTTTCCTTTTTTATTTTCCCAACCCGGGCTTGAAATATAAACGTTTCATTCCATATGAGCAAAGCCGGGCATTATGTAGAATCGGTTGCATAAGGCCAAAGCCTTTACCACATACTGCGCGAGGTATCGCGCTCGCCGAAGAATGCTTTAAATATCGCGGTCGGATTTTTGCCGCGACGTAACTTTCTACGCTTCGCGCCGAACAATTACGCGCCGCAGTGGTGGAGGGAAAAGAAGCGAGAAACCCGGACGCGATTCCGGGTGCACCGAGCACGCCCCCGCCGCGAGGAGGGAAGCTCGTGCATGGGGCGATCGCGAAGACGAGCCTCTTCCTGCCGCTATTCGGGTGTAATTCGGGTGTCCGGTAGAAATCCTTGAGGAAGGAATTTCAAATAGATGTTAAAAATATGTCGGAGCCCCCCGAGGAAGCTGTAAAAGTGCCCTCTTCAGTTGCGAATGGTAGATCCTCAAGAGCGAGCGTCAATTACGTTACATCCACGTGACAATTTCGCGCTCAACAATGTGAATCTTCCATATAACGCTCGGTGATAACTGACGCTCGGCGGTGATCGGGTCGTTTTCTAACTTTGCAGCCGTAAAATGTCAAAAGATCCTTGACGAAACGGTCCGAAGAGGCAACTGCTAACAACTCGGCTTCGGGAGGTTGCGCGCACGCAAATAATAATTATATCGAAACCACGGAGGAAAAGAGAGGTACGTGCGCGAATGCAACTCCTCGCGTTTCCTCCGCGGTGGCTCACCAGCCGAGAGAGGTTTCCTGCTCGCCGCCGCGGTGGATATGTGTCAATGACTCGCGCACGATAATTGCATGAATTATCCGCGCGGAGAGAAGAGCGTGTCGGAGCGCGCGCGAGATCGATGCGGAGTTTCACTTCTGCCGTTTCGTACGGCTGATTAAACAAATCCGATCGTTTCCTGCGAATCACGCCTGTCGAAAATTTCACCCGCGCCTCCGCGAACTTTCCTCTATTGCGACAGTGCGAGTGAATAAACGAGAACGGTTCTCGCGGCCGCGCGCGATCTAATGGGAAGATTCGCTCCCGTCGGGAACGGAGTCGGAATTTTCGCGCTACTCTGACCATTCTTAACGCGTACCGTTTCTCTACCGGAGCGGTTTAAATGAGATTTTGGAAAAAAATCGGCGTAATGCGAAGGAAAACGTATTTCGTTAGGTTTGCACATCGCGCGACGAAAGTAATCGGCTGATCTCGGTGAATGCGACGTGAAAAATTGGGGTAACTTTTATAACAAAAAAATGACAAACCGGTCATTTTTCACCGGCTTCGGTAGTTTTAGCTGTTACTTGTAGAAACCTACTTTGACGATACCGATACCTTTTTAAGTTCTCTTTGGAACCTTCGATTCTACAGATTGAATTTTAGTGCTACCTTCAATCATCCCGTTTTAACGCTAAAACAGCGAACACGGAATTTTAAAGCATCATCAGGATCAAAGTAGGGGTTGTATTGTGTTATTAGAATTAAAATTGAATTTATTTTGCTATCTTAGCTTCTCCTGTATCGTTGAATTAAAGGTCGAACATAGGGGCAAAATTTCGACTCCGCGTCAGACTTCGCGCGTTCGCCGCGATTTCGATCTCTCTTCCTCCCCAGCAGCCGGCCGGTCGTGGAACGAACTCGCGATTACAAGTTCGCGTACGGCGATTAGGCTGAAAACACTCCCTCGAGTTCGCGAATCACCGGGCCCGCCGGCGCGAAAAGCGTGATTCCATCGTGCCCTGTGCGCTAAATCGCGCATAATCACGCTCTGTGCGCGCGTAACCGTAACCCCCTCGTAACACCGGTGTTATTACCGGTGTGTTCCCGCAACACTGGCGCGAAATTATTATCGATACGCCGACAATACCGCGATTGGGAGCAGCGAACGCCATCGATGCGGAGCGATCTCTGCGATTGCAGAGGGAGAGAGAGAGAGAGAGAGAGAGAGAGAGAGAGAGAGAGAGAGAGAGAGAGAAAGAGAGATTCCATGATTTCGCGTTCTCGCGTAGCTCGATGCGGATTTTCGCGAAAAATCGCCGGTCGAGGCGAGGAATTGCCGTCTCACCGAGAGCTAGAGAATCTAAAAGTAAGAGTTTGAAACGGTTCTGCAATAAAATACTGTGTTGTCGTATCGAGAAACGTACGTTCTGATTTTTATCAATCTGATAGATTCTACTAACCGGTTTGCTAAATTTCATTTGCGCACGTTTAATTAGCGCTGGCTCTTACGGGCCTATCTATTTATCGTTATTGACTTTTACCCAAGAGACTACTTCGTCATTTGCATAACACTTCTGTTGAAATTCGCCGTATCTTCGTATCACTTCCAATTTGTTCGGACATTTAATTAAAAAAAAATTCCACTCCACCAATAAGAACACGGACAGTACGCGAAGATTTCTTCAAATTCAATCAATCATGTTGCATCCAAACAAATTTCATCACTGGCATGCTCCGAAGAAATTAAACTAGTTTTGGTCAACAAATACGATTGGTTAAACTTTCCAACGAATATCTTCGTCTCAAATAAACAAATCTGTTTGAAACGAGAAATAATTTTCTCACAAAGATATTATTTCATTTCGCATATTTACCGTGACCGAATAATATTTTACGTGAGCGAAGGATATTATTTCAAACAATAGCGTTCTCTGCGTTAAATAATCGAGTTTTCTCGAATGAGAGACAATTTCCACTCGAACCAATAATATTTCGTATACGTCGTTTCTATGAGACAAAACCTCCAGTCAAATAAGCAGAAGTACTAAATCGAAAGAAACTCTTTTCTTCGCGCGGCCAGACTCTTACTTCCAGGGACTCTACCGGGCGAACCGACACGACCGACGTGGTCCGGTGAGCGCAGAGCCGCCTGGAAAGCCGCCTCTCGGCTGCGATTTCTTCCCGCGGTGACCGATCGTCACGCGTCGGCCTGCCAGACGCATTGTCTCCGCATTGCGAGCCCGGCGGATTTAATTGCAACGCTCGCGCCTTAATTACATAATCACGCGGAGGGACGAAGTGTATCGCCGAAGGCGGAACGTGACGCGTCACGAGAACGACGTCGATGTCGATCGATCTTAGATTTATTGAATCAATGCAGAAATAGAGATAACGCGTATCTCCGTGATCGATCGCCGCGTGAAATACGGCGACAGTCGATTGTCACGAGTTAATGACACTTATTATCCAACATCGATAGGTACAAAGCAACGTTCGATAATCGACCGTAGGATCAACGACAATTCCGCTTCTTTTTTTTTTCGCCCAGCGCGGTATGTGCAATTTGTCGCAGTTGTTAGCGTATTAGATTTGATTTCACACAACGGCGGAGATAAGTCGTCTCACGGAGTCGTTGCTGACTGAATAACCAGCATTCAGTTACAGTACTTTCCCCCGAACACGGTTGGTCGATGTGAATCGTAAAAACGACGGTAAGCTGAGTAAGAACTTTTTACGGTTCACGGTGAACCGAGTATACCGTAACCGAGTAATGTACGTTCAATGTCACCGATCGCGAATGCAATCGCGATTTTTTAAACGACACTAAAAACGATTCTGTGGAAATACATTCTGTAAATGTTATATATATATATAATAAAAAAAATATATATATAATATATTTAATCTATTATAACCGATTTTTAAGTACATCGGCAAAGTATTTGGGACTCACAGAGCCGGTGTGCCAAAGTAAGGAGCGAGAAACAAGGTGTGCCCACGAGGGGCCAATATCTCGTTACTTCGTCACCGGTGTGCCGGTTTCGGCGATCAAGGAAATTGATTATTTAATGAACAGCTGATCCTTTCTACGGACACGGGCGCGTTAAGCGGCGGCAGAGCTCAGAACGCTCGCGCATCGCTTGATCTCTCAATCGCGCCTTACCGCCGATTGACTGACAACGGTATAATTACCAGCGCCGGGGCCGGAGTTATATATCACGTCGGGTGTGCGCCCGATACCTGGGAGACGCGAGCACGTTTAACGAAGCTGCCCCATCATCCGTCTTCGCGATTTCGCGCTTCAATCACGTGTCCTCCGCTCGTGAAATCGCCCGATCGTCCGCGGCGCTTCCTTATTCTCGCGTTACGCCGCGTCACCGGGACACGGCTGTCCGGAATAAACGTGACGTTTTTATGTGTTTTCGCCGAAATGACATTTCGACGGTACGATCTTTGTCTCGTAAAAGAGAAGGGATCGTGTGCGCACAATATCCGGAAATATTCACCGCTTCGTGCGTGTGCGCGTTACACGCGCGATCCTTGGAATCTCCAAGTCGAATTATATAGTTTTGTCAAATGCTCGCTATCGTTGCCACGAGGGACACACGTGCCGCCTGTTATTAATGGAAAGGAACAATGACAGACGAGGATTGCGAAATCCGAAGGTGCAAGAAAGGAGCGGATGAATATTGAAAACGGCGTTTTGATTTGCCGTTGCCTCGACTCGCGAGCGCCGGCGATCGTTATCTGTTATCTACACTTTATCTCCCCCCCCATTTGCAAAACCCGTAAATCGCGCGGTTATCTCCTGATAATCGGAGATATCGGGAACGCGTTGGCGATTTGTCGGTGATCGCTCGGGTCGGGAATTCAAGTTGAGAAGAGGGTGAACAAACGTCTCGGGGAGATTTCCAGCAAGGGATATTGTTAGTTCAATGTACGAGTACACACAGTGTCGCTGTAAGTGTAACTTTTCCTCACGACACAATGCGAGACAAGTCGAAACAGCTGCAGAGCAGAGTCACATTTGCGTCCTAGTATCGTAGCTGCCAGTTTAATTTAATAATTTCTACATTCGCAGCATTAAATATATCAAAGAATTGTTCTCTCCCTCTGTGATCACACCGTGGTGATTCTTGATGCTTTTGAGTCTTTCTATGCACGATATTTCTCCTGATGAAATGTAAAAAAGGACAGAGATTCCGTTAATTCCGGGGATGTTTTCAAATAAACGAGAGAAAGTGGCTCGCTCCCACGGCTGAATTAGCGACACTTTAAGTTCCGTAACTAACTAATAAAGGCTTATGAGGCTATTAATCGTTCCTGGGGCGATCGAAACCCTGCTCCATTCGAAAGCATTACATGTAATATTTGCTAATATATCGAGTACATATCTGGTATGATACATCACCGTCCGCTAGCGAGCGTGGCTCGAAAATTCAAGCGTCCCATCGAGCCCGCCCACGCACTCTGTTCAGTCACGTGACACAACGCCCGTGTTTCCTAGCTCGGCGGTTCTCGCCGGTAAAAGGAAGCTCGCTGGCATCGGTGGCAAAGCTCGGCGCGATCCGTGAGAGTAATGAATTGCCGCAACGCGCTTGTAATCATCGGCGCTCGCGACAATTAAGGCCGGTGCGAGCGGCCGAGATAGGATTTTCTCGCCCGACGATCATTAATCGCGCATTCGGGCGCAACGCGCCCGTCTTAGTTTGTGAAAACGCGGCCGTCCTCGAGAAGCGGCTCCGGATCGCTCCGGCAGGTTGCAGCCACCGCGCGGAGAACGCATTTCCAGGCGCATCGGCCGGCTCGCGTCACATTATTAGGAGCGTCACCGACGCTTCTTCCTCGCTCCTTCGCCATTAGAAAGCGTTCCTCCGATGCGCGCGAGAGAGAGAGTGTTAATCCGTATCGTTCGCGCGATCAAACGGTGATCGATATCCCGGTTAAATCACTGACAATTGGTCGAGTGTGGGCCGACGAGCCGTCGAGAAACCTCGCGAGAAATTCCAAATTCCAAATGTTAATCTAACCTGCGCGCGTGAGTGAATCTACTCGCTTTCAACGAGGCACTCTTTTACGGGCGGGTCAAGAAGGTCTTGTCGCGAAATAACTCATTTGAATTTCAAATTCGCGACCTTAATCATTAGTCACGACGCGATTACGTCATGAATATCTCTCTCTGTCTCTCTCTATCTCTTGAAAGAAGCCGATATGCCCTCCTTGTTTCGTTCAATTAATGCATATTCATTTTACACGAACTCGTCATCGTTGTCGTCGGATCGAGCGCGACGTCTGAGCGGACCGTTAACTCGCGTTAACTCTCGCCGATTAATTACAAAACACTCGGCGTCATCTGGCGAAGAGCAGTTTTGCATGCGACTATCCGAAACGAGCAGGCAGCTGTTAGGGATGGATAAACGTCGTTTTAACGAAGATACACGGTACATGAAAGCGCTCGCTCTCCAGCGCGCGAGCAAACGATGAGGGACGCGCCGGTGCATTCATTAGAAAAGGAAGAGGAGAGAGAGAGAGAGAGAGAGAGAGGAGGAGAAGTCGTGAGGAAAAGATTACCGTAACGAGTACGGCGACGCAACGATGCACCGATAAGGAGTAGCGCACGCGCTCGAACGCGCGCGTAATTAATATGCTACCATCCGCGCGTGTACGTGTGCGTGTACATGCGCGCGTATGCGCGTCACCCACGGGGTATACGTAAACTTTCTACTAATAACGATTTCATTCTCCCGTCGAAGCGCACCTGGTTGTACACCGACGCGTCCGTTCGCCGGGGCCGCCGGTGCGGCGGAACGCGCGGCTAACTACTATTATTATCAACGGTAACCGTGACCCGTCGCAACGGCACGGTGACACGCAACAGGTGCGATACACCGGTAAAGACAGAGACCGTGGCCGAACGAAGCGAGCGGACGAAGCTCGCGTTTTTCACGTCCAGCGATTATCGGCTCGGAGAAGCGAGGACGCGTTTGCGAGATCGCGTGTTCGCGTGTGGGAGAATCACTTTCTTCCAGGATATAAAAGTTCGAACGTTCTCCGGACGGGGGAGGGGAATAGGAGAAACATCGCGAAGGAATGTTGTTCGCATTGATGATAATCGCGGGACGTGTAATTCGTCAACGCGTCGAGCGATTGGCTAATCGGAAAATTGCCTCGCTCATATTAATATTCATACGTCGAGAGGGGAATATTTGGTATTTGTAAATACAATCAACTGTTCGCTGCCATTTCTCGAAGTTACATCGATCGTCCCGCGATGTCACGTGACATACCCCGCAAACACGAGCGGCATTAAAAGCGCAATTGAACGGGAAAAATATTTCGATTTGAAATGCTCGTTAAACAGAGAAATATGGTAAAACCGAAGGCACCGAATCAATTTAGACGGGTAATAATAATTACGCGCAATAATAATAATAAATAAATAACCGATCACAAATGAAAGCTGTTATTAATATTCAGATAAATGCACGATTATAGTAGAATCGTTGAAATAACCGGGAATAAGCGCGTACGCGGTATGGTTGTACGCTTTGCGGCCTCGGGAACGCGAAAATAATTGCACTCGCAATCACGACTTGCCTCCGGGCGACTACGAAATTAACGTCCTCCTCCCGCCGTCGCGCGGCATTGGCGCGATCTCGGCGCGGGTGACTGCCTTCATACGAAGCGTGGTTTAGAAATGAGCTTAACAATCGACCCTATCCCCGGGATTGCGCGTCCCTTTCGCAAGCCCTCGTCGCTTATCCCCATTATCGTGCTTATCGCCGATTGTTCCGCGCGGAGTCGCGACCTTTGCGTGCTTTCCTTAAGGAGAACGCGGCATCGAACTCCCCGGATCGTCGTCCGATCAGGCCGTCCGTTAGGCGATTCGCGTATTCCGACGACGAGTTCTCCACGAACGGAGAGGGTAATGGCGTTAATCCCGCCGACGTGTCTCATCGCATCGGTATTTCCCGTCGCCGGCGCGAGGAAAGCCTTTCTCGCTGCAACGCACGATACACCGGTGAATATTTTTAGCGCGACTTCGATATTATCCCGCTAAACCAGTTAGCGCGACTCGCTATCCTTGACAAACACGAGAATATTTTGTATCCGGAGAAACGGTTTGCGAAGGGGAAAGGGGGGGGGGGGGGCTAATTTNNNGGGGGGGGGGGGGGGCTAATTTCGTATGCGGCGTATCGGCGCTACTCCCGACCGGCTCGACTAGAATTCGACGGCCGGCGAGGTGCGCGGAGTGGAAAGTCGAATTTTCGACGGAATCGTAAAGCACGAACTGGTTCGACAATAATCGAGGCATCCCGCGACCTCGCGCGCTCTCCCTCTCCGACATCCCCGCACTTTCCTCCCCTGGACGCGGCTCGTCCACACGGAGGAAAATAATTTAGAGGGGTGGCGGGTAAATAAAGAGATTTAAGAATGTTTCTCAAATATATATCGTCTAATGTTTTAAGGGAGCGGAGTTTTGAGGTGGTTTTGTGAAGGAATGAACATGTTCATGTGGAATTTTCCTCAGGAAACGACCTGAAAAATCAATTCCTTAAAATATCAGACAATACTTGAAGAAACACCCTGTACATTTATTTATCTGCTACGTCAGCGTACAAATTTCGCTATCCCTGTAAAGTTTTTTTTCTCCGTGCAATCCGTTTTGTCCTTCGTTCATTGAGAGAAATTAGAGTTATTTTCAGCCTTAATTACACTCATTTTTATGGTTTTAACTACAAAAATATGAATAATAATATGCATGTAATGTTATTATCATTGATACAATGATAGTATTTATTACAAGAATGGTTCTCCTCCGACTGTAATTCTTTCACCTTGATGATTATAATTACAGACATCAAATATTTTCCTTCCGGTGTTCGTTAATTACACGAACTACGTTAACTACACGCGCGAAAAATTATTATTGTCTCAACGGAATTGGCCAACGATGTTATAATTTTGAATAAATATTTTTCATTCAATAGCGATATTATTGAAACTAATAGTCGAATGATTAAAACAATCTATGATGCAGTGGTTTCAATAATATTGATATCGAATCAAGAGTATTTACTCCAATTACGGCGATGTTGATCGATTCTACGCGGAGAGAAAACTCAGTCCGTGCAATTGAGAAGACCAGATGAAAACTCGATGACAAGAAATGAAAGCTCGGCGACGGGAAGTGATGTCTCTATTACCGTGACTGAGAACATACGTGTGAGCATTCAGCTGCGTCAAAAGTCGAGACAACTGAGAACAATTGACCGAGCAGAAACTTCCTACAGAAATCTTTCCGTTCTTACAATCTTACAATCTTTCATCCGGTCTCCAGGCAACGAAGAAAAATTTACATCAACGTAATGGTTTTCTCCGTGTATCGATACAATCCCGGAATGATACCGCGTCCCAGCTTTCCCCGTGAGAAGCACACCGTGCGTGGTAATTAATAATCGTGCCGGAGCGCAGTTACATCTCGAAGTTCGCGTTTAATCTTATAATTAAAAGACGCCTCGGTATCCGATGGTTTTCTCCCAGCAAAATCGACTTTTCGTAATTTGTGGAGAAAAAACCTTATTTTTTCTGGGGGGGGGACCCCAATTTCCCCATGTGCCGATATTGTATCGATACATGTATCGCCCAACGCTATTTCGAGAGCAAAGATTGCCCGGACTACGTATTCGTACGGGACTCTTTCGTCGTGTCCTAAAAGAGCGTCGTTTGCAGCGGGCTCGAGAGTTGCATGCGATTTGCGCCGCCGCGGGTGCGCGAAGCCGAGATTGCAATGTCCCGGCACGGTAACGGCCCCGTGGAAACGTTCCGACATTGCCACTTGTCCATGCAAATCTGCCCCGGTAAATCTGACCGGCTCGAGAGACCAGCTTGCGGTGCTCGTGTGCTGTTTACGTGAGCTACGATCGCGGCACCTGTCCGTCTCGCGCGTTTTCTCGCGCGGCCAAGAAACGAAGTGTACGAGCCGACGATAGAGAAAGAGATAGAGAAAGAGAGAGAGAGAGACGGAGAGCGCGAGCGCTTCGGGATTTCGACGAAGCGGACGACGACAATCGTTCTCGTTCCCTCATGTTCCGCGTGTTCTAATGGGCTTTCGCTCGCCGTGGTTACCTCGATTACTTCCGACAATTTCGAAATCGAGACAGGCTGCACTAGATTCGTCGGGTAAAGCTGTAAATGATTGCCCAGGCGAGGAGAGCGGGTATTTAGTTTCTCCTCAGTTGCTTGGGGGAAAGAGAGAGAGGGAAAGAGGGAGAGAGAGAGAGAGAAGAGTCGATAATCTGTCCATTAGTCGGCAACACGGGTCATTATCAATAATGAATATATCCCAGATTAGATTCCCTTGCGAAATACCTCGCGCACAAGGATGTGAGATGCAATCGGCCTCATAGCGATTTCATTCCTACGGCCGTTTCGAATGTTACCATTACGAGTAGAAAGAGAAAAATATCAAAGCTGACGTATGCATGGTAAACGGACGTATCCATATTTCTCGGCTATATAGCAGCGAACGTAAGTCGAACAATATATGAACTTCGTCTACTGCGTGCGATAGGCGCGAGCTGAAGCGGTAGTTCTCGTTGGTTACGTTATCAGCATTAGTTGATTTGTACTGTACTGAATTTCGAGATGTACTGAAGTTCGAGCTATCATTTCGTAAACTTTTAACGAATCAGCGGTAAGTAATTTACTAGACAGTACTATTTAACAGTGTAAGTTTCGAAATTTTATGTCACCCTAGATCACGTGCCTATCTTTATCCACTGTCACTGAACCATGCGAGAAAGGTTAGGATTAGGTTATTGTGTAAACCGACATGCCTCTGCTGAGTTTACGAGTCTTTCGTACGTCAATCGACGTACCTGAATTTCAATCCTTTTGCTGAATCTTCCGATAAATTCCCTCGTAGGTATCGTCGATATGTCGAGTTTGGGGTCCGCTTTCTCGAAGGGTCATTTCTCCGGTTTCTCAAAAAGCAACTACTTAGCAAGACAATAATAATAATAATACTCAAGGAAACACGATGCATCTTGACAGAGAAATATTGCCGCTTTGCCATCCATGCGGATCGATTTTCATTCCGCGCCTTTCAACGGCGGCCCTCCAGAGCCGAAAAACAAGATGGCACGCCTCGATACTTTTCCTCTAATACCTCTGCAATCGCGAGGTAACGTAACCACAGTTATCCACGTTTCAATTGCACCACGTAATCATTTACGTTACCGTTTCAAGCGAGCGAGCAAGGCAAGCTCGAGCCGATCCCCGAAGCTCAAGAATGACAAAGTCAGAACGGGGCGTGTGATTGCCTGACATTTGCGCGAGGCGCGCGCGCGCGTGTATTATTTATCCATCGCGTAGGCGGCGGCGAACACTTTTCTTTCTTCCTCCGTCCCCCCCTCCGAGATGCATATCTATCTGCACGCGTGCACACCTCCGTGAATCCAAGTCTGCGACCTCTCCCGCCCTTTCCCCGTGCGATGACGCGCAATGGCACGGAATTGATTGGCGCGTCCGACGATTTGCCGCGCATCGGCCCGCATCGTCTTTCGTTCTTCGCGCCGCTACGCTTTTGACACACACACACACACATACACACACATACAGACCTTGCACAACTCCCGACGCACGATTACCGACACCGGCGCGACGATGCGCGCCGCACGCGACCACTCCGGAATTCCATCCCAATTCGTTTAATACGATTACGTATGCGCGCATCGCCTTCTCCTTCTTCCCTCTCTCTCTCTCTCTCTCTCTCGCTCGCTCCACGTATTGTACACTACAGGCTTTATGCGCGCCTACCGGTGCAACCGGTGGCCGTTTACGCGCTCGTTCCCGTAAATCGCGCACGCAGACACCGCCGGTCGAGCGTGTTACGCGCGCGGAGCGCATGTCGGCTCGTTGTGCTATCCCCGGAGCGTAGAAAAATGAAGAGAGAGAGAGAGAAAGAGAGAGAGAAGTCGGCAGGTTAATCAGACTATGACGCTCGCGCGAAGCCGTAAGCGCGCACGCCGTAAGAACCGCGAACTCTCCCCCACGCTCTCGCCAGGACGGCGAGGATGCAGCGTCGTACGCGGGCGTCGGACAACGTCCAAGTTAGAAAGTGCACATCCTCGTGCGCATTCGAATGAACCGCCGCGGCGCAACGGCTCGCCGACGCAATCGATCGAAACGCGACACGCACCGCATGTTAACCGGACGCGCGAATCGTTCGGCTCGAGATTTTTTGCAATCGAAGGCGAGAGGCGGTTTCAAGCGCGCGTTGCTCGCCGGACGCGCGTGATGCGAACGACCACTCTCCGCGCAGACTCGAAATTCTCTCTGATCGATTGGAGATTAGATAAAAAGATGAAAGAGAATTGTCTTTCATCTTCTGGAGATTACATTTGATCTTCTTCTTCTTCGCGTCGGTTCCTCGTCGCTTAAGAACCGCGATTCGTTGACGGCTCGCGTGAAATTCCACCGACTCGCTCTTAATTATGTAAGACGCGTAATCGCACGGATGTGTCGTTTAAAGCGGAGCGAACTTCCTCATCTCTCTCATAGCGATTAAGCGAGCCGCTAAGCTTATCCGATTCTCCCTGCGGCCGGCGATAAGGCGATACTCGCAGCGTGCGTGTAGCGCGGCTGCGATTGCCGGCGGCTCGCGGATGAACCGTGATACGACTGACTTATAATTGATCCGCGCGTCCCGAAGTCCGAGGCACGATTAAAGTGCCGCTCGGCAGAAGTTAGCGCTCCCTGTGCTACTACTTACGTGCCATCGTAAATACCGCGCGGCGTAAAAAGCCCGCGCGATTATCGCGCCCGTCCTCCATTGATTTACCGCTCCGCTCGCGCGTCCGTTTCATATCTGTCCGCGAATCCGCCGCGCAATCGGCACTCCGGCAAATTACTATATCGCGTGTATGTTTATGGCTCGCATTACTCGTCGCACGCGATTAATACGCGATCATTAGATATTGTAATAACTTCGGAGTTTCGCGAGACTCTCTCAACGGGAGCGCTCGTGAATCGCCGCCGGTGGCTAATTGAATGTCCGCGCCGGATCAGAATAAATAAACTCGGCGAGCCGTAAGTGCACCCGCTTGAAACCGGTAAAAACGCGAATGAAGTGACAATGTTGACGATACTCACGCGTGAGCGCAAGATACTCCCGGCGAGAGTTGATCCTCAGAGTAACGGCGATCTTGAGGTGCGAATAACATCATGGGTCTCTCAGGCCTATGGCGCGAAAAATGGCAAATATCCTGGTTTCTCGCATTTATGTATTTGTAAACTGGTTTGCTGCCAGGAAACCAGTCATTTTATTGGATCAGACTGATAATAGCAATGGTCGCTTGGATCTGACTCTTTCTTTCGGAGTAACAGAGAAATAGAAGCGGGGTATAGCGTCCGCACAAAACGTCGAAGAGGGAATAAATGAAAAAAACAGATGTGGGCCTTGTAGGACTAACATAATACTGTCAAAGTTGAGGGGATATTTGCATTTCAGACATTTCGTCTACATCATTGTAGATGATTTTTAAGATTTTTTAAAACTACAAGACTATAGAAATTGGAAAAATCCGAATTTCCTCATTTTTCCGAGGATTTCTTCGCTTTCTTTTCGAACAAAAATTGAAAAAAGTGGTTATTTAAACTGTATATGACATATAATTCGAAAGTTTCGCATAAATGTTTATCTAAATATTAATATAAATATTTACTTTAACTTTGTATTTCTACGTATACGGTAGAGATAAATAATTTGTATAAAATCTGCACAAAATATTTGTTGGAAAATTGCACGTCTTATAGTTTTGACATTCCTTACAAATGAAAAAATCACTCACAAAAATAATAAAAACGACGTTTCGTGCCGGCGACTCTTTGGAACGCGAATTTACCGCGCGAGGTGTTACGCTGAATTAATTACACTGTAAGATACATTGCCGTGGAATCAGTTAATCCACCGGCCACTTTGCGATTGCAGCTTCCGTTTCGTTCCCTTCGCCCGCGCGTTCCAGTTCAGGTTTCTCGGCTATCTTCTCGGGACTTGTGACTTTTTCCCCGGTCGGACGCTTCGGCGCGAAAGCGAGAGAAATTTCGCGGGGAATTTTCGAGTTTTGCTTCCTTCACGGAAGCATGCAATTCCGCTCCTAATTGGAACGCGGAATGCTAATAAGAAGTAAACAAGGAATCACTTTTCCTGAATAGTTCGCCTTAGCGATGCGGACCCAGCGGTCGCCGGTCGACATGCGATCTCGCCTCGGCAACTCGCCTCGGTCCGCGCCATATCTGTATCCGACTCAAAATTACAGTACACGAGAAACCAGTGTAACTAATTACGTTTGTAAAACACCGCCGATCTATGCAATCTACCACTTCGATCTGTGCTCTTGGTTTCATGCGATCTCGTATAAATCCGATCCGGACCGGTGCTCGCTCGCGGCTTTGCACCGCACGATCTCACCACGTTCGCTTTCCTGCTCATTATGGATTTACAAGATATATGGCTTCCTTCGCGCGGATGAATTTCCTGTTATTTATATTCCTCCCTTTGTACTCTACCGACGCGCTCGCTACGGTGCACGCGCGTGATTGAAACTACGTTAATCATCATGTAGACGGGTCGGAAATATTGCTTCCTAATTAACCCCGCAAATTTCCTACAACCATGCTCGCTCGACATAAATCGGCTTATCTCGTTATTCTCGTTATTCTCGGCAAAATCACTAAACATCCGTCAAAATTGCAAACATTTATTTTTATTTATTTTAAAACATTTATTTACTTATTTATAGAATAAGGAAAAAATCTCCTTATAGAAAAGGAAAAAAAATATACTCGTATGTACACATAAGAGAGAGAACGAGTCATCTTGTATAGCAAAAAATGATTTCGCACTAAATTTCACCCTAAAAATTTCACACATTTAAAAATATACGATACATCGCTGCCTGCGTTCTGGCGTCCCGCATGCAACTTCCCAACTTCCTCACTCTTAGAATTTTCGCTCGCAGCGCCGAGATTTTAGCATTGACAAGTCACGTACATTCGGTCGGGGCAACGTGTGTTAATTACTTCTACGTTAACAAGAGCCCGACTAAATATTTCAAGAGTCGAAGAGAAAATACAATTAACATACCGAGACATGTGCTCCGCGCTGATACATGCGTCGTTTGCATGCTTTCTCTCAGTTTCCTCGCGGTAGACAAAGAAAGTTCCACTTCTCACAATCGCTCGCGCAAAATCTCAACGCGGGAGGGCTTCGGGACGATCGCGAGTCAGCGGGGAAGGCTCGCGTTTCCCGAAATAAAACGACCGCCCTTTCAAACACTTGCGCTTTCCCGCAATTGGCAACAAAGAAACTCGCATTTCTCACAATCGCGCGGCCCGAATGAAGGGAAAAAGACGCTAATGCGTCTGTCCGGTTTATCAGTGTCAATCTTGCGGTCGTTCCCGACGGTTTTTCGCTCCCATGTGCATTGCACGACGGCGATTTGCAGTAATTATGCGCGACAGTGCGTGCGGTAATAGATGCGGTCGGGAGCATTTGGATCGCTTCGTAATAGCTCGCTCCGGCGATTATTTCAACAGTTTTGTGGTTTCCCCGTCGAGCTGACATCGAGTTAGCGTCGAACGAGCGACGACGAGTCCGCCCGCTCGCCGGAGAAACGAGAACGAAGCACCACGCGCGCGAGAACAAATCGCCGTTCTTACGTGAGATTCGCCGGCGATACGCTCGCGAGATCGCGTCTTTTACGATGATTATTTATTGTTTTACGTAAGCGGCCGGCCGTACTAACGAGACTATCGGACGAATGAGTCCGACCTACCTCGGCGCGATAATGAGTACGCACCGCGACTCGACGTACGTAACGCTCGATGATGATTTACGCGTCGCAGGTCGCGAGGCCCGCGTATTTCACGGTGACGCGGAAAGAATGACTTTATGATCGCCGACCCGGGTAGAAACGTATCCAACGTCGGGCTGAATAAAAAGCTGATAGCCAGCTAATACGGGCTACGTTGAATTTTCCAGCTCGTTACTGATCGGTTATTATGGGATATAAAGTCCATTGAAAAATTTTTCATGGAATAACGTATCGTCAATTTTGACTCGCTGCTTAATTTTCCTTCAACGCTGTATTAAAAAAGAAATATATAAAAATTTATTTGTACGATATCAAGTTCTTCACAGAAATAAATCTTGTGTCCTACAAACAAATGTTTAAGTAGTTTTTTTTCTCAGTGTAGCATTTAAGAATGAAATAGCAAGTCGTTGTTCTCGAAACATTTTATTTAAAAAGCAGAAACGAGTGTCACACAGTCGTCTGGCAATTAATTATAACTTTTCATCCAGTAATTGTAATTTCGTTTGTTTATTAACCAGCCACTGGAAAAAGCGTTTACATTACCGGCGGCGTTACATAGCAGCGACGTTAGACGACGCAAGTTTACTACCTCGACACACGAGAGGTTCAATTTCTACCAGGGGAGGAGCGGGATAACGTTATCCGTACCGTTCACCACGGTAGTCGGTCCTTCCTGCCGCGTAAAAGGAGAACGAACGCGCCGACCGTGCAAAATTTCCTAATAATATGTTCTTCCTTAAAGAGCCGCTCTTGCGCCAAAACACGCCAGGCCGAGGCGGGCGTTCTAGAAATGCCTTCGCGGCAGCCCCGGCGGCGGCGGCGGCGGTTCCTCCCGTTTTTCCGGTTCTCACCCGTATCCGTCGATTCTTTCGACACTCGCGACACCTCATAATTGCGAGCGATCACCGGCGATCTCGATACACGCGAATGCCGAGCTAACGAGCTCGTACTACCACTCGGGGAGCGCGCAGAATCGTGGGTGCTGGCGCACGCGAGGCACCCCAAGTCGACATTTTCACGCTACTTTGACGCTCTCAAGGATGGTTTACGCCTACTTTGATAGTCGATAGGTATCTAATAAATATCTACTTTGATTTGACTTTATCGACGCTCGTTAACTTTTTCACTTGAATCTCTAATTCCACGCGTTCTACAATCGAAATTGAGCCTGCTTTGCTAACTTAGCTCCTGCTATATTGTAGAATCAAAGGATTAGTCTGTACGAAAAAATTAGTATCAATTCAGGACTCATATTCTTATATAAGCACACAGAAAGAGGAATACTAAATTCAAATAATCACTCCAATATTTCTTAGAGAATTTTTATTCAGACTGTTCATTTTCTTCGTTTCAGGTGAGTACTCGCAATAAGGGAATCTTGATATGCTTCTGTATTCCGCGATCGACAATTTAACGTAAGTATATGATGAAATTTGTACACCTCCGCTTCGCATGGATCGAAGCTCGCGAGCGTGACCGCAATCGTGAAATGTCAATTGCTCTTCAATATTTCGTAAAATATTAATATCAGATATTTATAAATTATGTAACGAGAAGTATACGCAACGATGACGCGAATGCGGAAAATCAGATTGACTAATTATTAATTCACGCTTGTCGCTTCGTGAACAAACAGCCTGAACGTGTGCATGCTAACATTAATGTTTTTGCTTTCAATTTTATATATCATCTGATATAACAAGTTTTCAACAAAATTAAAAGCCATAGTGAATGGTGGAATAACGTAATTACGAGCGTGCTGCTAACGGTGACAGGTCGAACAGCTGCTCGCCGGCATCTTAGAAGTTGGCCGTTGATCCTGGTAGAAATTTCATGTATTTTTTGAGCGGTTACTGGAGCAATTTGTCAACTTCTGTTTAGTAACTGAGGAGTAAAACTACTTGGGATCCTAATCAAGATGTAACGCTTTTCTTGCAGTTACTAGGCATGAAAATGCGCAAAATCTGGACCTGTTTCCTAAACAGAAACAGAACGATAAATGGAAAAAAATTATTCAATTGATTAATAAGCAAACCTGCTGTTCATGAAACGAGCAATTTTGTTCTACAAGTATATCTGAATAAAACTCCATTAAGTTCTTGTCCATTTCCTGCGCAATGTTGTTAAAACTAATGATTCCGCAACAATTGTGACACTCGAATAATGTATTTTGCCTGTCAATAATAGGGCTGCCCGTACGATCGTCAATAATAGGCATACATATGACGTACAAATTGGGGCAAAATTAAAGTTACATGTCACTAAACAATACCTCTGTTACTTTCGAAAACATAAATTAATTAAAATTTTATCATAAATTAAAAGAGAAAAGAGAAAAGAGATTCTAATACAATTAGAATCCCAGATGTTTAAATTTTCGGACAAAATAAACGTTACATATATAACGCGTATATTATTATAATAATTTATTAATTTATTTCCACGATAAGGTTACTCTGTCACTAATTGAGACGTTCACCTCACAGGAATCTTTCTGTTCCTACAACCGGGTTTTCGTCCAGTCCCCAAGCAACGCAGAATTAAGTTGCGCCAACGAAATTGTTTCTTTTTTTCCACATAGCCCATCTAAATGGGCGCAAACTATCTTTCGGATCATCAAAGTAGCATCGAAATTTCGGCGGCTTTTCGCTGTTTCGCGAACATGTCGGACTCGCGTCGGCTCGCATGGCGAAAAGCGCGGAAAAAACGCGGCGGTGGGCAGGAAGGTAGCGAAAATCGCGGGCGCGATTTATACGGGAGCCGGTGTCGAGCCAGTTCCTCATATCTCGTGCCTTTTAAGAAATCCGACCGGGTGAGGTAACGGCACTTGTGCGTCTCTCAAGCTGGCCGGTCTCTCTCGACGTGCCGTCCGGCTTATGTCAGGATCACGCGGCGTAGAGCACGCGGCTCGATCGAAACTGGAGACGAAAATGGTAGCCACCGAGAGACATTCTCCGTTCGGTCAACTCACGTAAATAAGGGCGTGCTGTTTGTAACATTTGCTTTGTCAGGCACCGGTCGCTCCTCCGGGGGAAGCCAGAAAACGATTGCGTGCGACGCCGGGAACCGAGCGAGACCGGCGAACGACGCAATCGAGTCGGATGATTCCCAAGCGCTTTCTTGCTCCGGTATTTCCGTCGTCGCGATTTTCACGAAACGTTCCGACGTGAAATTATCGCTGAAATTTAAGGAGTAACGCGTGACGTAACGTCGAGGGGAACGTGAAACGCGATAGCGGAACTCTCTCAATGGCGCACACTTTGTCCGCTGCCGCCTTCTTCGCGCAGCATCCGCGCGAACATAGTAGCCGGCACGAAAATGGCCAGCGAGACATTTCCCAGCTGCTTGGCTATATAAGGGCGTGTAATTTGTAACGGTGACTCGGTAATTTATTGCCCACGCCTGGCGGGGCGAGCAGGAAATCGTCATCCACTTCGTCGTCGTCGGAGATCGTGCGAAGTGAGAGCACGCGAACAACACGTTCGCGCGTGCTAATGCGCTTTTTTCCGCCGAGAAATCTCGCCCCAAGTGTGTGTGTGTGTGTGTGTGTGTGTGCGTGTGTTATCGGTCGCCCCGATCGACGGAAAAATCGACGGGCCAATTTGCGGTTCCGGGCGAAGCCCAGTTTAAAGCGCGGGGATGATATAATATCTCAGGGCGGATACGCGGCGGCACCGTCGCTCGTAACGAATGCGCGAATGCCGGGCATGGCGAATTTTAATTTGCCTCGCAAATTAGGTAAAAGAGGGCTTGCGAATTCAATTATTGCGGGAGAAAGCTAACACGGGGAAGCGAGCGAGCGAGCGAGAGAAGAGAGAGAAAGAGAGAGAGAGAGAGAGGGAGCAGAAAATACACGCCCGTGCCACGTGCTTGCATCACGTTATATTTTTTCGTCCCCCCTCTCTCTTTCTCTCTCTTTCTTCCCTTCTCTCTCCTTTCTTCTTTCCTCTGCGCGGGCGTTGCGCGTTGTAGTTCGAAAGTACCATTAGATAATCGGGCAGCAAAAATGATGTTAATGGACATCACGCGGCGGGCTGCAAAAAGTCCTCGATCTTCCGATTATGGAACTGCAAGCGGCCGCTAAGTACTGACCGATACACATCGATACACACGACTATCGCCATCCGCGCGATCCGATCACCCCGCTTTCTCGTATCCCGACGATCTCGGGAAACCGTTGAAATCCCGGTAATGCGAGCTCTTGACAAATTGCCCCGCATTATCGATCTATTAACTCCGTGATTCTCACGGCTACGGCGGAGAGTGAGAGAAAACGATGGAAAATTCCGGAATTTCGCACGAGGACATTCCCTTAACGCGAAATCTTACACCCGTACTGAAAAATGAATGAATTTGGCCGGATCCAGCCGACAAAGGGCGACCAAACGCGCTTTGGGATCGTGGGAGACGAAATTTCGATTTCTCGCGAACGAAAATTGGACTCTTACAACTGGAAATTTCGTTTCCTTCGGCCAAAGCACGCTCGGCTGTCCGTTGCCGGGTAGATCCGATCGAGCTTATTTTTTAGCGTGACTTTATCTCGCTTACTATCGGTCGGAACACACGAAACTCATCCAAGAAGAACTCGATCTCCTCTCTCTAACAAGAGAAATCGCATTATTCAAATTCTAACACTCTACACCATCTATAACGCGTGTAACATATGCGCACGGTGGTCCTGAAATCCTTCCAGCGAGGATCTCACAAAAATAAGCACGCCGCTCTTTCCGGGGAGCGAAGAATACGTTTGGCTTCGGGATCGACGCGAATTCGCCGTCCTAGACGAACGACCGGCAATTTGTTAGCCGGCAAAAGAGCGATTAGAAGATGGATACGCGATCATCGTCCATTCATCGTGCTCGCGATACCTTAAACGCCCGGCCGTAAATCATAACGGCGCGTCCAACCGGCCGATCGTGCGCGTCCGGCAGCGATAACGATTCACGATGAATGACTCGGGATGAGCCCGGGGAACGACGATGATCGGCCACTTTCTCCCGGTCAGACCGGAATATCTCCTCTTTCGCTCGCACCGGGTTCGCGGGATTACTCATCCGCACGCTGACCGATGTGTTCAGCGTGCGGTGGTGCGAGAAAAAACGGCGAGCCCCGCGATGTCAGTGCCAAGATCGATCGCGGCAGACATCTACAGGTCGGCTCGCTTATCAATTCCAAAGACGTGTTCTCTCATCGTGTGACCGTCGTCGAACGCTTCCGGAGCGGTTTCTTCTTCCCGTCGTCCTTCCGACGTCGATCGAATCGATTATTATCGCGATCGATTCGATTCTAAGCGCGCCTACCGCCGATATTAGGCGAACGTAGTTACCCGGGGAGCAATGAGATTTCAAGGAAGTCATTAGGCGATCGGTAAGAACCTATATGGCGGAACGAGCCAAGAGAGTTACATTAAACAGGAAGTGATGTGGCTCGCCTCGGCGTGTTTTTTGCGGGATGTTCCCCGGTCGCCGGGAGATATCGTGATCACACATTACCGGGGATCGGTGGTCCTCCTCTCTCGGAGGCTGCGTGAAAGTGATTCCGTAACGGCGAGGATGTGCGGCGCAATGCATCGTGAAAAGGTTATTTCGACGGGGGCAGAAGGGGTCAAGTATCGAAGAGCGATCACGAAACCGGTCACCTTGGCCGTGAACAATGCCCGTCTGACGTTTTGAGGTCTCGGACCCGTTCTGAGTCGTTTAATGATGATTATCTCGGATACCCGGGTCGAAATGTCGATGCCGCTTTGACGCTCTTAAAGACCGTTTGCGCCTACTTAGACGGCCTGTAGACTAGTAGAAAACCTGCTCCGACGATACTACACGTGTCTGTCTCCCGAAGCGGACAGATTTCATTTTGACGCCGCCTTGAGGCTCTCGATGTTTCGGTTATTAAATTCATTGGTCCATCAAATTGATCGGAGAGAAGTTAGTTTCGGTTAATTTGTATGACCAAACCGATTTTCGCTTTAATTTAATATTTTTGATCGTAGTACTAAATTTATTCGAATTCAGAATAGATTTTGTTTGTATAAATTCGATTCTTATGACGAGTATTGCTTATGACGCTTTTGAACTTGTAACGCATTCATTTATTAAAATTAAATTAAGATCCAACGCGCCCCGGATCGAAATTTCAGTCCTACGTCAAGTCTACTCAGTTCTGCATGAAGTTCTCAAGTAGAGAAAATGGAAATAACTTCCTACTTGCGGTATGAAAGGCAGCACGATAGAAGACCTTTGAAGACTCAATGCAGAACCAAACAGACTTAACATAAGACCGAAATCTCGACTTGAGTAAAGTTAGAATCAAGCGTCCGCAGCATTTATCTACGAATATCAACGACGATTGCGAAACCCGCCAAACTGCTTTCCTAAACGCGGAGAGTTTCTAAGTCCGGTGTCGCCGAGAAATGATTCACAACGACGAGCGCAGCAAACATAGAGCACACAGTCCCGAGGTGAATCAGAACAGGAAGCGCCGCCGGGGGTCACGGTTGCGTGAGTTAAAAAAAAAATGTTGCAACAATAAGCCGGAACAAGGAAAGCGCGTCGATAAATAAAGAGCGTAATAATATCTGCGTGACCGATCCGGGCCGGGGGGCCTCTGCCAGATGTGCTAATGAGAACCGATTAGGATCGCGGTTCATTATACCTTACCCGGCGAAGAAAGGAAGAAAGACAGACTCTCCCTTTCTTTCTCCCCCCCCCCCCCCNCCTCTCTCTCCGCTCGGTCGCTGTTCTGCAATTCGAACGGTGCACATGGACGGCGCCGGAACGCGAAAGAAAGTGTCTGGGCGCGTGACTTCTTCCACGTGATAACCAGATCATTTTTCGTTTCACTTTCACCGTGATCCCCTCGAGTCACAATCCGCTTATCCTCCCGCACGGCTCCGTTCGCCGGCGATCGTCGCGATATGCCGATGTCGTGCGATCGATCCATCCATTATTCGCGTCGGCTTTCTAATAGCGGCGCGCGCGAAAGCTTCGGGATGGATTCGCCGTGAAAGCGCGCGTTCGCTCAAACCGCTCTGCCAAAAGCCGCGATCCCGCGTAGAAATTTCATCGGATTTTCACGCATACACCGAGGAAAATGATTTCGGGAGATCGTATCCCAGGTAGACCCCGGAGGAATTTCGCGCCTGTTGGTAGGCCGAGTATCCCCCCCCCCCCCCCCGCAATTGNGCGCTCTAATATCGCGGTTAATTCGCGATATCCACACGATTTCCCATCGTCGCCCGGCGCTGACAGATCTCGTTTTCGCGTCGATCGACGGCGGATCTTGGCTCAAGAGGGAAGAACCCAAGTCCGAAAAATCCGTAACGGTCCGAGCGTTACGGTCGTAAAACGCCGGCCGGTTTTCTGCGCGCGAATTTGCATACGTATCGCCGGGCGGAATCAGAAACCGCGCGGAACAGCGCTACGCTCTCCGAGCGAGTCGGCGGCGACCCGCTGAGAGGAGATTATTACCGCGGAGTTTCGCCCGGCGGAATGATTGATGTGTAACGATCGCCGGTTCTACGAGGCGGGCCGCGTTTTTTCCGCGGCGAAGAGCCCGCGCGCGCGTCGTCCGGCGATTTATTCGCGTGTTTCCGCGCATAGCGAGAACCGCCCGGTCTGTCGCTCTCGAAATAAGAACTCGCAACACCCAGCAGGTAGCGCGATCTCCCTTCCCCTCCCCGTTCTCGCGGTTTTACCCGCTACCTGTTCGCGTTCATAACTAATGTGCACGCGAGCACGTGCACGACGACGCTATCTGTTATCGCGCGGCTACTATTCGACTTTCGTAATTGAAATAAAGGCGTACAAGAGTCAAACGTTTCTTTATTTTAGCCTAATCTTGATTAAATATCTCGGGGCCTTTCGTTTTAATTATTTCACAATGGCAATGCGGCCGACGCGTGGCGGATGGATAATTACACGCCGATCGGCTGAGCGAGCGAGTGAGACGGTCACGTGTGAAATCGCTGCTGAAAGGACCGATCGGATTCACAGGAGCGAGACCCGAGGCGAAATTCAATCTTTACTTCTTCAACACGGTAGAAGCTGTGATAGCAAAGTATCGTAAGCACCTAACGCCGAGAAAGTTGAAATTATGTAAATGTTGTCATATCAAAGGTCGCATAAGGGAGAAGTTATTGGTATAAATATAAATGCGCGAGAAGAAAAAACACAGAGTCGGAAGTCGAAGTCAAACGGGAGAAGATGGTCGTTGGAGGTCAGAAAGAGACGTCATCATTTAAATCGAGCCATCGAGGAAGACGAGGTACCGCTTTTGTTCTTGAAGACCGGAGGGACTCGGGTCGTGGCTTATCCGGCTTTTTATAAAAAGCGAGGGGCTGACTGCTCCGGAGAGAAGCGTATGCGTTTGATTTATTCCGTGTAATTGCTCCGATTAAAACGATCTTTCTTGATTGGGGCCCCCGGTTTTTCAGAAGAGCCCTCACAACCGTCCTCGGACGGAAAAAGAAAGTCAATTCGCTCAAAGTATATACAAGTCCCCCTCGGGCTAAGCCGAGCTGGCTAACGAACTGTGTCGCGAGCTATTCCGAAATCGCTCGGAGTACCGGCGTGACGCGCCGGCGGATTTATCATCCGCGGAATGACGTGATCTCGCGGGTCGCCGCATCGGGGGGGGGNNNNGGGGGGGGGGGGGGGGGGAGGCATAAATTTACCGCTTATTATCCGCAGAGAGAAATATCGGCAAGGACGCCCGAAGATCGGCAAGATCTCCTGTGTGTGAAAGTGTGCGTCGCTTCTCGGGGCCGATCCTACCGTGCGTGTGCGCGCATCATCGTCGCTCCTGCCCTCCCGCACGTGCGTGACGCGAAGCCGAGGATCGCTATCGCGCACACGGGTCACGTGATCCGCGGGATCATGCGTGACTCGTGAGCCTTGGCACGCATATTACGCCTATTATCCTGCGTGCGCACAATCGATAGCGAAACGCTCACGCGCGTAAATGCAGCTTTCACGCGCACAAACGAGCACACTCGTCATACACACACACACACTCACACACACACATATATATATAAATATATATATATATATATATGTGTGTAAACACACGCGTAATACATATTCTCGGCCATGCATTCCCGAGCGGCCGCCTGCCGAGCGGTAGCCACCGCCGACGAGCCACCTACGTTCCCTGCCGCGCGGATCATTCAACCCCGTCCCGTCGTCCGTCGAGCGATGTATTTACGCGGCTGCACCCACACACGGAGGCTAACGAGGCGCACAATACCGCGCGAGAGATATACCCTTTCTTCGTATTTTTCTCTTTCCGGCGTGCCGCACTAAAAATAAAACGATTGTCAGTGGAGATCTGTGTCGCGCCCCGACAGCCGAGAAACAGAAAGGGGGAGAGAGATGGAGAGGGGGGGGGGACGTGTCCGGTTTATGTTCGCGACTCTCTCGTCGCGGCAATCTCGCGAGGCGCTCGCATGCAAAGCGAGGTATGCAGATGCATTGCGAAATGCGACCAATAAAATTCGCTGCGGCCACCGCGAGCCGAGCGTAATTTGTGCGGCTTTACACCGCGCCGTTGTTGGGCGCGACATTGTAACGGGTTCGCCGATACTTTTACCGGCTTCTACCCGGCTTCCGAGCGTAATTTCAGTTAAGCTCGGCGAGCTGACATTTACGCCTCTCTCTCTCTCTCTTTCTTTCTGTATCTTTGTATGTGCGCGCGGGGCAATAAAGAAAATGACTGATTATCGATACCGATCGATCACGTAGGATGCCTAAGGGGCGCCCCCGCTTGTAGCCTGGCGTAGAATTGGAGCGCGTTAATTCCGTCTAATGCTCCTTAATGCCCGGTGACCGTTGAACTTCTAATCGGAGAGCCGACATCGCGTTCTCTCGATCGCCCTCGGTACGTAAGCTAATCGATGGTCGCGTCGGCGGACAGGTTGCCGCAACAATGCCGCCCGCGGGCACGGTAAATAATAATTAAAGCATTTCGCTACCGTCGAACGCAACCGGCCGTGCCGGCATTCACCGTCGAATTCGCCGATTTGGCTGCACCGCCTGCGAAACACGGAATTCGAATTCGCAGAATTCGAGGAATCTCGTTAATCGCGCGCCAGCCGCCTCTCACCTCTCCATTCGTCGTCCCGTTCCCCCCGTCTTCGCCGAGATCTCTGTCTCAACAATATCGACAATATTGACAAAAATATCTCCCAGCAGAGTTCAGGTACGTCGGTACGAAAGTCTAGTGAACTTAGGTGTCCCAATTCACAGAATGACCCGACCGTAACATTTCTCGCGCGGCCCGGGGGGGAAGGGGAGGGGAAATAATTGGCACGAGATCCAAAGTGATTTGAAAAGTTCCAAACTCACACTATGAAATATCGTTGTCGAGCAAATTGCTTGTCGCTGACTCGTTACTTTCATTTACACGGGAAGGGAGCTCGGATAAAAGCAATTATGTCGAGGGGTTAATTTAGGTTCGATTGAAGGATTAATTTCGAACGCTATTCTGATCTCCGCGAGAGTCTTTGGAACGCTTTTCAGGGGGGGAAATAATTGATGATCGACGGATCGCCTTGCAAAGCTGCCCGATGACGTGACGGTCTTCGCGTTCGATCGCGAAAAGGCGTAGATTCAAGGAGAGAAGTATCCCCGAGACGCCCGTAATGTGTGCGCGATTGATGCTGGAGGCGAACCTTGGAAAACGGCGACAACCCCGGCGGCTTTAATCCTAATCTTCACTTCAATGCCGCCAATTATAGTGCACGCGCACGAAGTTGAGCCATAAATCACGGCGCGGTGAAAAGCCTCTTTAACGCGCCACTGACCTTTTATCAGCCCGGACTTTGTCTAACGTCAATATGAACCACTCATAACCATCGATTTTCTCCTTCGGGATGACGTGGCCGTCGCGCATCGTCCCGCACGTCGGGAATGACAATCGCCGCGAATAGGCGCATTATCGGAAATCATCATCCTCGTTATCGGCGACTTTGATTAATGAAGCGTGAGCGGGAAAAGCAGGGACATTAGGCACGTCATCCTGGCTCTTTCTCTCCCTCTCTCTCTCTCTCGCCGCCATTCGTCCCGCGGCTGATTGGTTAGAGATCTAACGATCGGAGCGTCCTTGTGCCTTGCTGCCGACGATCGAGACGCTCTAGATCCCAGCGGCCGTTAGACATATGCAGGAAGAAAACGGTAACAAGGATGCCGCGTCCTTCCCCGGCCTACTCGTTTTTCCCTCCTCTTTTCCTTCCTTTTCTCGCGATTTTCCCCCGCGCAGATCGATCGACACGCATCAGACGAAGGTCTGACGACAGCGAAGCACCGGCGATCATTGCGAAACCACGACGGAATGTCCTAGAATGCGGCGCGTCCGTCTCTCCTTTTCTCTCTCTTTCTCTCTCTCGAGAGAGAGAACGGCCTACACGGAAAAAAGAACTCCGTCAGTGTAATTGAATCTTCCGTTGACTAGGGATCAAACAAAAACTCGGTTGCAGGCACAGAAAGATTCCTGCAGGAAGTTCCTGCTCAGTCAATTACTTTCACAATGGGAGTGGCGCCAGAATTGGGAAATATTTGGAAATTTATGTCTTGTAAAGTGTAAGTGCTTAAAGCGTTTCGGATATTTTGTTAACTCGTGGCGTAAAATAAAAAAAGAAAAACAGAAAATTTCTCTTGGTGGAGGACGTTGGAAGTGAGCCAATATGATTTGCTCAAATTTCCTACTTAAGATCGTATGTTTGAAACGCCACCTTTCCACTAACCGGAGAACTTGCGTAGATTTCCCAACGTAGAATCCATAATTATTTTTGGGAAATCGGGGCCCAATTAGGTCCCTGAGAAATTTTCTACATAGAAACTTCTTCCCCCGGGCGGAGAAGAGGAGGAAAAAATAGGATGAAGCTACATTTAACGTCATGCGAACGATGACGAAAGCGAGCCGCGGCCTAAGTGGAGAATTGCGGTTCACGGCATTAACGCGTCTCCCGGTCGCGAGAAACGAACCTGCTGCAGGGTAGGAACCGATCTACCTATCAGTATCCGCGTTATTACAGAGACCGCCGTATCACGGGGTCGACAGGATGAGGGATAATCGACGGTTGCTTTTCTCCCGTCGCAGCAGCCGTTGAAAAGATCGCGAACGAGCGTGCCCGACGGGAATCACGATTCCCGAGGATCTACGGCCACGAGCTGCGTCGTTAACTCGTCCGCTGGCGCCCATGAGAATACCGAGAATTCTTGTCACCGTGTTCGATATACGCATATCTCGTGACACCCGGAACTTGGGTAGCATGTCACGACGGGAGGAAAGAGAGAGGGGGATGGGGGAGAAAGTCGCGGAAGTGACTTTTGATCATCTCCGTCCGAAGTGCACCGGTCCCTCGTATCTAAAATCGATCCCCACCCGGTCGTCTCAGTTGCCCAAGACAGATCTTGCGTTTCTTACACGGTTTAAGGGAATACTGTTGCCATTCACGAACTTGATAAGCGTCGATAACGCAGAGGTGACCCTCGACATGTTACGTTACATAAACATTGACACGATCACGCTACTCTGTTTGTATTCCTTATACGTACAGGTCTTACGTAAATCAGTATGAATATTAATGTAAATAAGATGAATATGTGTTACTTTATTTTATCTAACGAAGAATCTAGTCGAGATATATATTTTTTATTTAAACTTTTTTTCGTTTTTATTTAAACTTTTTTTTTTTAATCTTTTCAGGCTTTTATATTATAATTGTAAAAGTACAGAAATATTCTTCGAAGTTTTCCTCATTGGGGCAAACACACACTCGATATGTACGAGTTGCGAAATTTTTATTTCAAGTCAATGTTTTACTCGACAGGCCGAGTTTCAGTTTGGACACTTTTAATCATTTTCGCCACATACTGAACGGTATTCCAATTCATGTTCGCCATAAAGAAACATTTGTCATTCTGCGCAACCGGTGAGACGTAAACTTTGCAGAAAAAAACTTGGTATTCTGTCGGTAAAATTGTCAAGTACAGCATTCCCTCAACAGAGTCGAGTGCCACGTGCGCCATCGGTGGTCCACGTTAGATTTTCCGTTCAGGCAGCACAACGTATTTTATATCACCTCTTTTCCTCACATAATAATGATTTTTATATTTTCACAAATATTATAAGACACATTCTATAAAGATATATAATAAAAATACATATGTGCAGTAATCGTGGATTATCGGCGGGCGACGTGAGCGGAAAGTCAAATGAAATTGGCGCGGCGCTTAACGTGTTAATCGGCCGATAGAGACTTTAAATCAAGCCGATGATTCATTAGCGCGAGCGATCGGCCCGAAGGGGTCGCCGGAAAAATCAATCGTCGAGGTAAATAAATTAACAAGCACGATCTGCGAAAGGCAATCGGCCATTAATTATATCAAATGTCATGAACGTCAGTCGCCATGAAATGTCAATTCCATTCCGGAAAGTAATAATACGTTGGCGAGCAGAAAGAAGAGGAAAAAAGAAACAAGCGAGTATCGATTAACAGCGGCGCCTGACGACGTTTACTTGTGATTTGAAACAAGGAGAAAGCGCCGGCCGTCGAGCGCGCTCGTCCGCTCGGCGAAATGTTAGAATCGCGTGCAGGTGTAACCGATTATCCGCGCATTAGGGCCTTTTTTAGACGTCTCATTTTCATAATAACGGGGTAACAACTGACGCTTAGCATTTCGCGGCACGCCGACGAGCAATCGCGCAGACGGGATCCCTCGGCTCGCCGCATACGATCTCCGATCATTTCGTTGCGCTAATGCATCCCAATTCCGACGATTTTTCCGCGCCGACGTATTATCTTATTGTTGCGTAACGAACTGTGCGCAACACGCCGTGCAAACACGTCGCTCGGGAGAACAGATTTATCGACAATAGAGCAATCAAAATCGCGATAATCGGCGCCGACAGAAATTTCGCGGTCCATTGATTCCCGCGCTTACCGGTGACTCCTCGGCGTTTTATTGCCGTGCCGGAATGTGCGATCTCGACGAGCTCGTTTCCAACAGCTCGATCCAGTTTGATTTCCACCGGCCGGGCGATGGGACGCGCGCGCCACTTCTCGAGCATATTCGAGTGCTGAAAACGAGTTTTGCGGGAACCCTCGCGCACCGGGATAATTATATAGTTCTGATCGTGAAAGTGGCATCGAACCGTGCCGGCGTCCGCTCGAACACACTGGCTCATTGACGTTACCGCATTGTCAAGGTCACCCAACTACGACCGACGTGACGCGACGATCAAATCGGCCGGGCCATTCTTTCTTCAGCCCACCCGTCGAGGTCCCCGCTATTTCGGGAGAACCTCCGCCCCCTCTCGACGGCCCGAAATACCCCGAGACTGTCCCCGCGAACACTTTCACGCGATTCATTTCGTTTATATCTGACGTTTCGCAATGAAACTAATACAAGAATAATCCTGCAATTCATTTCTTTTCCTTTCTATGCTCTCATAGGAACAGCAAATTTATCTACCTTCAGACATGGTTTTTTATCTGTAATAAAGATAGATTCTTAGATCTTCTTACTGAAATACAGTTTGGACCTTCGCTTTTCAGGAAATAATTTCACCTGCCTCCTTCCCCTTCCGCGAAATATGTAAAATTAAACGAGTGGTACTTGAATGTAATTGAATATCGTCCTTGGGAACTCAGAAGGGTGCCGATGAATTCTCGATCAACCCCATTCACAGCCGCCGTCCGCGCGATGTTCGCGCGAAACGATCGCATGCGTGAATCTCGAATAAAAGCGCAAGCTGCAAAGGCAGATTTCTCGGCAACTTTCACGGAACTCGCCTACCAACGGGCCGGGGGACGAACACGATTCACGACGATGAATCGTGCGTCCCTCGGCTAACCGAACGAGCGTGAAACGCGAAATCATTCGGGTTAATGATACACCCGCGTATGCAATCGAAGAGATTCCAATTTCCCCGCTAAGATATCGCGCGCATGCGCGTCCGAATATTAGCGAGAGATTCGTAGAGAACAACAGCGCGCCTCCGCATCCGTAATAGTATACTTTCGATATAATGCAATGGCGAAAGGGGATTAACATCAATCAATATCCCTCCGCGAAGCGCGAGGAAAACGGAGAGAGAGAGAGAGAGAGAGAGACTCGTAATATGCACCCGCTGTAACGCGCATGCGATTTCCATAAATTCTCGGCTTTCGGTCGCGTTTCGAGCCCACCGGCCGCGATCGCAAGAACTCCGCGTGAGATCCCTTTCGTCCTGTTCGTTTTCCCACACGATGAGAAAAAAAACATCTCACTTCTTGCCGCCGAATAAGGACCACCGAATAAGAACCACCGAATAAGAAATTTTGTGTTAAAAACTGCCCGCCGAAATTTCCCGTTACCTCAACTGGGAGGAGTGTGTCGGAAAGTACACAGATACGCGTTGGAAAGTTACGCAAACGTGTAGAAATATTAAATCAAGTTAGCGTTAATGACAGTAACGCGCATGTTGCTACTGATACTTTCGTGGTGAAAATGAAAGAAGGACATTACCTAACCCGAAACTAACTCGATTCTCCTCCCGGTGCGTTCGGTTCCGGGCGGCGGAAAATTCCGTTACACCCGAACGGAATTATGATATTTTTTATCCGCGGAGGCGCGCCGAATTTCAAAACTCTCTCTTATCCCACGAACAAATGGCGGTTCGAGGCGCGTTCGATTGGAACTCCTCCGTGAAATATAAGCGGCGCGTCAACCTATGATAAAGCATTGCTCAAGCGTCGGCCGAGTGTTGCGCGGCGCGGTGTAACGGTCGTTGATTATATACGGCGGGTGTTATTATACAAAATTGTCGTGCCCTCAGCAGAACGCGGCCGTCGCAACGCACACACACACACACATCTCTATGTCCTCCGGATAAGACGGACTTTTTCGTCGCTCGAGCGATCGATACGGGAGTATGCGTCTCGAGAAGAGCGCGATCGACGAGCGGACGCGGGGAAATGTATCATTCGAGTCTCCGCTCGATCGTCCATTATCATCACCGATCACGCAACCGGCAAAAATGTCCCGCCGTTTGTAGCCGTTCGAGCTGGATTATCGAGAACGCGAGGATTACGCTGGCGATATTGATCGTCGGCTGCGCGACGATAGATGAAAGTCCCAGTCGAGAGAAGTCGAGGAAGAGAGGAGGGCTACCTCCGCTGGAGAAGTGCCTGCCGCTGCTACCGACCAGCCGATCTCGCCTTCCGGAGAGTAACCCTTCGGGAGAAAGTTCCTGATTGAGTTCTCGCGCCACGATAAATTAAACGAAAGTTTAAAGTCGTCACGTTCTCCCTACGAGAGAGAGAGAGAGAGAGAGAGACTATCACGCTACCACGTGTAGTGACGCGCGCGGCGTTACCGAGTCGGACGGTGTATATCGTATTATGGAGCCGGATGCTTTCACTCTCTCGAGAAACATTTTCGAGAGATGAACGCCCTTCCCCACGGCCTCTCTCACTCTCTCTCTCTCTCTCTCTGCCTCTCCGTCTTCTCGGCCTCTCCTCCTTTTCAGCGCAATCTTCCCGCCGAGGACATAGGTGTGGCTAACTCCGAACTCCCACGTTTCATGCAACGAGATATTCCCATGCCATCATCGACGATTAGCTCTGCGCGGCAAGATGCAGCTCTTGCTTTACCCTTTTCGTTTCCCGTCCTGCGAGTTCGTCGACGAGATCCGCCGTAAACGGAGCGTACCGGAACGCTTCCTACGGCCGTTTCCACTTTAACTCACTCAGTTTGCGGTATTAACGGCGAGACGAGCGAGAAATACTCGTTAACGTCGACACGCGCTAATGTAACGTGGAATTTTACGAGCTGCGTGTTACTTGAATCGCATAATTAAATTATTACACTTGTATTTTCGGCGAATTATCGTGTATCTCGAGCGCTGAAAATCGCGCTGGAGGTTATCGAAGAAACGTTCGAAACGAGCTCCATGCGCGGCTTCAATGTGCAGGCCGGCTCATTCAATTATCGGCGTCGACGTGGGTGACGTTGATTCAAGATGCGCAGGATGCCGAAACACGAGATTCGTGATCACCGGGTCGATCAACGAGGTAACTCGCGCGCCCGCAACGTTGTTTTCCCCGACACGCCGCGGATTCATCGCGAGAAAGGAGAGTCGTTCGCGTTGAAGCTCGGTGTCGTAATCGTTTGGGGATTTATGATAGGGTTTACACGACGAAGCCCACTATCTCATTAACGATTATCGACGCGATATGATCGCTTCCTCGCCTTACGGACAGACGGAAGCGCGTCGCTCGTCCTCGGGTCTCGTTACGTTCGCGTGATATTTTATACGGTGTTTTATTACAGCAATTTATTAAAACATTTACTAGTAAAACTCGCTAAAAATAATCATTTGATTTCATCGTACGTTTAATTATATCGCCCCTCTTAATAACTTCGTTCGCGAACCTAAGGACTCCTCAATATGATAGAAATATAATAGAAATAGAAATATTGATAATGCTTCTATGTTAAAGATCTATTTCTCCTCGTTAAGAAAAGATGAGAAAGATTTTCTTTTTTAAAGAACTTTTATTCCGCGCCGAAGGATTATCTCACCCCGTGCTTCGGCCCATGATCCGCTCTGATCCGGAACACGATGCCGAGTCACGAGAGAGAATGCGTCTGTCCCGCGTACCTTATGGAGTATCCAGTTACGTGCTGGTAGCCAGCGGCCTCACCGTCGCGGATTTTTCGGAAAGTTCGAAAGCAGGAAGCGCCCATTCGTCGATTTCAATACACCAGGCACGAAATTTTCCTCACGTTCCGTAACAGTCCTTTCCCGTCGCGACCTAGGGCGAAAAAAGGAACGAGAGGGGCGGCGTACTTCGGCCGCGATGGTAATCACTTCCTCGTCGGCGCACCCGTAAGAATCCAGCCTGAATCGCGATTTGATTATCGTCGTACGCGTATCCATTACAATTTCAAAGCAGCGCGCGGCCACCTTCGTCGCAATAGGAAACGACCCGCTGCGCACCGCGCATGGGGGAGGGAGGAGGGGGAGGGAGGGCATATGTCCGTGTTCGTCCGGCAATCCCATGAATGTTGCACGAGAGAGATGCGGGCGTTACAAATCCCTCCGTTTTGTATCACTCCGTGACTTGACGTGTGTTACGTTCATTTTAAATTTCAGATCACGAGCTTCAAGTTAGCAGCGAAAAATCACGAGCTTCAAAGTGTACTACATTTTGCATCGCGTCTGATAATTCGATTCATTTTTTTTTCTTTAACACTCCTTGCATTTGACTCTTAGATCTGTCTTATATGTCGAGACTTGAAGCTTGTTTCAAGCGAGAGACACGTAGATTCGAATTTACAGTTAGATCTGAATTTTCTAGTTGAATCGCGACTACAGGTGATAATGTCACGTGTAAAATTCAACCGAGGAATTCAGATCTAACCTGTGAATAAAAGTCTCGATATTTCAAATATGAGACAAGTTTCAAGTAACAACTGTTAATAAAAGCCACACAAGCCTCTTGTGATTTTTTCCTGATTAGAAAAATCATAGAGATACATATGTAATTGTTCTTGTGTAAATTATACATTTCTGGATTGTAATCCGGATTATACGTAAAGGAAGAGTACACAGTATCGAGCCAATATCGATCGTCCGTCCGATTGTGTACATCAATTTATCAACAAGCATCAACTCTGGAAAACTTCTCACCAGCGCGTGTTTGCGAGATACGAAAAATAAGAGTAACCAAATTACAACGTTTCACTGGCTGTTGTGTAATGTCGCTTCCTACATAATCATCGTGGAAGATCTATTCCGAGTGATTACAGTGAAACAAATTATTAGCAATCAACATCCGGAAGTCAAAAAAGCCACGGGCGGTAAAACGGAGGGATTAGCGTGCGACAGTAGGCACCGGCGAGGAAGGCGCCACGTTAAACAAAATGAAGGCCCGTCAGTGCGGATTTACGAGACGGCGATAAAGTCGCTTCCTTTAATCGGCTCTAATTATCGTAAAGCCCGTTTTAACGGCGCCGCTCAGAGGCGAGCCGCAATCTAATCGCTCTTCACTCTCGCCGATCATTACTTTGTTTTCATTATCGAGGATGCGGACGTCGAGGCGAACGTCGAGGCGGACGTTCTAACGTCGAATTACCCAAATTGAAATTCTAACCCTAAGGTTGAACTTTTAATTTTACAACATAGTAAAAGCTAAAATGGCCTAATTCTAATGATATAATTCACCCCTATTTTGAACATGATGATGTTTTCAATTTCCTTACACGATATTGATTTCAATCGAGTATTATTTACTTACTAACGCGTAACTTGAGAATTGTGTGCGTCTGGCAAAGCGTCTGAAAACGCTTTTTGCTAGAAATCACGTTACAATTTAATGTCTCGAGTCCAAGAATATAATTTGAAGACGACAAAGATTCACTACACTTTTTGTAGATTCGAATGAAGAACGTCAAAGCAGCGGCAAAATTTCGATTCGGGAAGCACCTCAACCGCCGCTTTTATTCCTCGCGCAGAGGATAACGCTGTAAAGATGATACGCAATTTTTAAATTTCTCCTTTTCTCTTTCAAGTGCCGGCTAGATTAGAAGTCCCGAGACGAGAGATAAAGCGATCGCCGCGCGCTCATGAAGCGACGTCACAGGTCGCCGGCGGATTTATCGTCTCTCATCAGGTTCTGTAATGACCGCGCGACCTTTTTTCACGCCGACGCATGCGTGATGATAAAAGCGTCACCTCCGGTTGTGTGTCGCAAATGGTGCCGCCGGGACAATGTTGAGAGCGCGACACCGCGCGCGCGAGGAAGCGCAGTTCCCGTAGCGGTGTCATCCCCATTGTCGGCGGGTTACCAGTGTCATTGAAAAATAAGCAGCCCACCCGGCCGGCTGAATCGACGCTTCGTAATGAACGACGTGTGCACATTCGCCCCGAAGGAGAGAGAAAGAGAGACGACAATGCGAAGCAGAGATATCATCTTTATAATATAAATCATACGCGTTGTGACACTTTTTTCTATGACTTTCACAACGTCTCGTCTCGTATCCAATAGGAAAATGTGTCTCCCGAGAATAATTAAGAAACAAATTCTCCCACTGAACACTGGAATTCCGAAACTTACCTAAAACAAAAAAAAGTGTCACAATCTTTCTGTCCAAGATAGACTCACATGAATGCACGCGAATTACTAAAGCAATAATGACGTCGGATCTTTCCCTATTTTTTATTTTTCTCACAATAGCATCCGCCTGTGTTACTTAGTATTCTATAAATCCAACATCTGTTTAGAATTATTCAGTTTGGACCGAGGCAACGGAACTTTTCACGTTGGATATATTTTTTGGATAAATATATATTTTTTTTTCTTTTCACATGTCAGACGAGCGAGAGAGAGAGAAAGAGAGAGAAAAATTGTCGAAAGTCGACCGGTCGAGCGGGCTGTCATTATTACTCAAGAACATTACGCACGGGACACGCGCGTGTCTTTCGTCACCCGCGGACTTGATTGTTCTATTATGCAGAAAGCGGCTCGGGGTTCGTCGTTAGAAAGTAAAGTGCACTCGCGCGGGCGAGCGAGCGCGTTTAAGGAAGACCGATTGCCGTGTCATCGTGCAACGTTCCCCTCCCTCGCCGGGGATTCAATGTGGAGCGTGCATCCGCGATAATAAATGTCGCAAATAAAACCGAAAGTGAATGCATGGGGCTAGATTGGCGGCTAATTAATTGACATCGTTATGCTCGATCCGACGGAGCGAAGGAAGCGAGACGCGGGGTGAGTGACTTTTCTACTTCGGTACGCAGGAGAGAGAGAGAGAGGTCCTTGCGCTCTCCTCTCGCACGCAAATGACCGATGTGAATCGCTTTCGGCTGTTCTCCCGCTCGCAATTTCACGTATTTCACAGCCTTGCGAAACGATCCGCTTTGCGCTCGATAAATGAGTGAGGGATACGCTTGAGCCTTATCTCGCTTAATCATCGCGCGTTTCCTCCGCCAGGCAAAGGACTATTAATATTGATTTGTTTGAATCAGCACATATGAGTAAAACACAGTCGTTTAGAAACACAGAAGGGCAGGGAGGGAGGGGGAGAGCAATGGGAAACATTACGGCGCAAATGATTTATTAATATGTCATATTATTATCGTATAAATTATAGGTCGCGTCACGCGCGAAATAAATGAACGCTGTTAATTTCGCGAGATAAACTCAAGCAACAATGCGCCGTCCCGCGGAAAACGCTTAAAATTCCCGCGGTAATTTTTTTCTCTCGTTTCGGCGCGCGTCAGGCGAGCGTCGTATCGTTGCGATCTGCGAAAGGCGGCTGCGGCAGGGCCGCGCGATAAATTACGCGGAATCTCGCGGAATCGCACCAACAAATTGCTGGCCGGTGCCTCATTACACCGCGGCGAGCCCGGTAATTGGCGCGATGAAATACCGCCGACAGACCGACAGATTTAACCAGTCCATTCGGCGGGAAACTCGCCCCCCCCCCCCCCNAGAGTCCTCCGAGTTGGAGTCCGGATATTTCGCTTCCTTTACTAACTAGAGTATTAATTCCATTCCTGATCAGGCGGAAATGAGGATTATCGCATAATTTAGTGCGCAACAACCGGTTTTTATTAATTTTCACATCACGTTGATGGAGTGACGCTCTATTTGATTTAAAAAATCTAACGGTCATAATTTGATCAGATGCTCCGGCGCGCATTAATGCACGTTTAAGTTGATAACGCACGGTTCTTACATGTACATAGAAAAAAAAGGAATTAGCTGCAGCGGCTAAATTAGTTGTAGTATATGGACACCTGAAGCTTTAGCAGCGTAAGCAACTTTAATTGCTACAGTAGCGAGTTCTTTTGCTGCGGCAGCAAACGTATTATCATAAATGTCACATTACGTTATTTTTATTATCTCAATTATTTTGTTAATCTCAATATTTGGCGAGTCGGCATTCAACATATGTAAGTAAAGTTAAAATAAGTGGAATTAAAATAACACACTCGTAAGCGTTAAAATAACACATTTTATACTTCGACATCGGTGTGACATATTAAGAATATTAATTTTGTGTTAATTGTTTGCGTACTATTTGCGTTACTTTCCAACGTGTTCACCTTCCGTTAGATCAACACGAAAACTTGCACGGACCGTTTCGGAAGTTCGTGAAGCGCGTTAAATCTCACACAAATTTCACATTGCGTATTATACGGACGGCTAGTTTTCAGCTCGGGGAGCTCATTCTTTTTCCCGTCACGACACATGTCCGGACTCTAACGTGACGGGCTCTTTACGAAAGTCGAGTCGCTCGAGTCGCCGGCCGATAAATCACGCTCGCGGGCGCGTTGGAAAGGAGGGAAAGAGGGAAAAAAATCGAAGGGAGGAGGGAAAAGCATCGCGCTCACGGCGGTCTACGAGCGGTCGTTGCGCGGCTAATCAGGGATACATGACGAGCGATTTTCTTGTCGCGACTGCCCGCTCTTTCCAACTCGGGCATTACGTAAATATCACATACATATATCCCATTAAAAACGATTACATCGATATAATTCCGCTTTGTAACGCTGACTGTCCCCGTGCCGCTCGAGATTCGTGGTGGGACGATAAAAAGAGAGAGAGAGAGAGAGAAAACAGAACGGAAAAAAAGAGATGGGAATGCTGTCGGAAGCGTTGTCAGAAAGCGGGTGCGCCTATGTGCGCGTGTCTCAGACACGAGGTTGACAAGCGGAGTCGAGGGAGCTCGCCAGAGTCTTAACTTTACACACCCGGTGCAAGGATCTCTGGAGACGCACTAAGTCCTCCGCGCGCCAAGCAAGCGTCCGCGACTTGTCATCGACGTAATTGACTTTCTCTCTCTCTTCGCCGAGGATGAAAGAAACCCGGCAGGATCGCCGGCCGTCGGCCGAGCTTCGGACTAATTAAGGAAGTCCGATGTCCGCGGGCTAATTGATAACCGGCCTCGGAACAACGCGCAATTATCTCTCACCTTCTCCCCCCCCCCCTCCTCCTCCCTGCCGNCGTAACGTGTTTTCGAACGGGTCTCCGACGATTTGCGAACGACACGTGGGTGTAATTCAGCCCGTTTAAAACGAGCGCCCGTAAAAAAGCGGATACGATCGCATTTATCTCGAGGATAACAAGGGAGCCTCGCGGAGATAGCCGTTAATCCCCACTCGTGCCGTAAAAGTGTCTTCGTTTACACACGGCAACATTAATCCGGTTTAATAACAACAAGCAGTTACCGAGATACTGCGTTTAATTGGAGTGTATTTTCAGATCTGAAAGAATATATCTCGAGGAGCAACGTTGAGGGGGGAAAAATATCCAAAGGCAAACGAGTATTTCTCCGATGGGTCCTCGCGTGATGTTTAACCAAATTTAAATGATCTCAATTTAAACCGAGTTTGCTCGGTTCAAGTAAACAATACTTGCAAGTAACAATAATCGACTTTCCATCGCTCGAGTTGCGTTGCATTACGGGTAATGGGAGGATCGTAACCTCGCGTGTAACTTCACTGCGTCAGCTTGTGCCCCCCGCGCTTATCCGAGAAGAGAAGGAAGAGCGATCGCGCGAGCTCGCTTCTCCCGATTCGGCGACGAGCGGAGGGCATAAGTCGCGGATTCGCTCGGATTATCGCGTCACATCGTCGCGCTCAAGGTGTTCTACGGAGGTACCTTGAAATCCGGGACTCGGCAGCGCGCATTCGCGAATGATGCATGCGACCGGTGCGCGGCGATCCAACGATCGAGGATGTTCACGAGCGCATCGGCCGACATCGGCGCTATCTCGAAGTCTCCCGCCTTCCCGGATGCGTGTCGATGGGCGAAAAATATCTTTGCCCACGTGTGTGCCGTAACTCGCTCGTAAATATCGGTGCTCGCGATTTAAGCGCGTCGTTTGCACGCCCACCCGTGTGCGACCTTTCTCACGAGCGACCCGTTCTTTGTTTCAGATGAGACGCCGGTTCCCGAGGACGCGGCCGAACACGAGGTAAGAAAAGTCTCGGTGGAATAACAAGTCGGAGGGGGAAGAAGCACGGTCGCCTCGCCGGTGACACAGCCCGAATATGCCTGAGGCCTGAATCAGAATTGGAGATCGCGACGCGCGTCTGAGGTCGGCCCTGAGTCGGGATTTAACAGCCGTATTAGCGGTCGTTACAATTGAAACTATCACGGATCATAGATGCGAATGCAGAAGCGCAATGGAGAAAGCCAATTCCGCACGGCTGTCCGAATCGCATGACTGCTATTTTCTTCGCCCGCTCTCGCGTGCAGGCCGACTGAAACAGATCGGAACCAGATTTCGCGTTAGATCGCGAGCGGAAAGATTTCTCAGTGTAACTGGACCGGACTGGAAAAACTTGGATTCGATTTTATTCGCTCCTCCGCAACTTCCGTGGGAGGGAAAAACCAGAGCACTTTGCGCGATCAAGTTGTGAGAATGTTACGGGAACGTTCGCGAAGTTTCGCTCTTTAATCATGTGTCGATAGCAAGCTGGAAAATTACAGACGCCCGAAGGGCGCAAATGTATCTTCGCATCCCCCGCGGCTCCGTTCTTGCGACCGTCGGGCACGCACAACTTGTAATTCCATCCATCCGATAGGCCGTAACCGCACTTATTGTCATAATAAATGCAAATAGAGTTTCCTGCTCCCCAATGTCCCTCCGGCTAACGCGCGCCGCGTTCTGCCCGCTCGCGGATGACGCGTAATAAATCAGGCGTACGATTATTCTAACTGCAAGATCGTATTGATCGTATTGACAGCGCGTTGTAAATCAATGCCCGGGACAGCGCAAACGAGCAATCGTCAATAATAAACGACAATATCATAATGACGTGCTAATCGACATTGACGTGGCGTGGCGGAAAAAAATCGGCGTGGGCGGACCTCCGCGCGGAGAGAGAGAGAGAGGGAGAGAGGGAGAAGGAGATCGTAAATACACCTGAAACATATTTGCGAAAGAATAGAATAGAAAATTAATGACGCGATTCCGCTGCGCTCGTCAACCGCTCGTGCAACTTTCTAGCTTATTAATTCCCCCCGTTTCCTGGCATTATTTCAGCTCGCCCGTTTTAACGGGAAGGAAAAATCTGACGGAGCGTAACAGATGATCGGGACGGGAATTATAGAATTACAAGCTTGTATCTCTCTCACGATCTCGGTCGCCGAGCTGCCTGTCCGCCGGCGAGCAACTGCTCGCGATTTCGCCGCGGGACCTCCGTGTGTACTTTCGCGTGTCACAACACGCCTCGCACATACTTACGTACGCGTGCGTATTCCGTGCTTCGGCAATAAAGCACTCGCACAGTTAGCTCAGCCGATTCCGCGCGATCTCGAGAGTCACGGATTCGAGCTCCGATTCGCGAATCCGAAACGCGAACGACCGGATGATCCATCGCGAGGCCGCCCCGTCTGATTGCACCTAATTCACGGTATAATTCACGCCGATCGACGGGCCAGATGAGGCGATGGGGCTAATTGGCCGACGCATGCACATACCCCCCTCCTCCCCCGCCGCGCTTTGCATTCGCGCGTCCTCGTAACCGCGGAATAATAGCGTGTCCTTCTTTCTCTCTTTCTCCTCCCCCCCCTCTATCCTCAACCGCTCTTTGTCAATCCCGATCGTAGCGGAGGATATCGAGCGAGGAGGGAGGGAGGGGATAAGTGCGATGCCGGGGGAGGTAATACGTTTCGCGAGATCGAGCGGCCTCTTTTTACGTTGAAAAGTACGCGCTGTTCGATGGCGGCGCGAGGCGGTGGTCGATTCCGGAATTTCAAAGCACACACCTGCCGGTGGTATCCATCAGGTGCGCGTGCCCGCGGAACTAATTACGTCCCGTGATCCGTGTGTAACGATTATAATATACATCTCCCTCCTCCCTCTCTTCCCCCCCTGCTTTCTTGTTATCGCCGGATCGCCGGTGAATTACGCGGCGAACACTTGTCTCGAGAGCGCGCGCGCGCGCGCGGCACTTGTCCACTTCTTCAACGTTACCTAACTTGAAGTAACGCGATATAATCGTGATTGATATTATATATAGCCGTCTGATCGCGCCTCGAGATACATGGACGCGCTATTATTTTCACGGCGGTGGAGAAACGAAAATCGAGAGATCGCCGGTGAGGCGCTACCGTTTAGCCCGGCGGAACGCGAGCGCGTCGTTCGATCGCGCCTCGCAATCGCGCGATCCCGGCCTGTCCTTCCCCCCTTCACCCTCCCCCGGCGTGTCCCGCTCATTTCTGATCGTTCGTTAATCGAGGAATAGTATCGATCTTGCGACCTAGCCGTTGCCCGGCCGTTGCGTGGAAAACGCAACGGAACGGGTGGCGGCGTTTGTTCTAAAATATGTAATCCAACCGCCGTGTACGCGCCGCTGGTATTTAAAACGAGGCGGCGAATCGAAGTCGAGGATATCCCATTAATATCTGCGGAAAATAGAGGAGCGAGCGTTATATCACCGGCTGAGCAGCTGACCCCCTCGATTTTTCATCTCGTAACGGTAATTTGTTTTGTTTAACCGTCGGCTGACTAATTTGCTTAGATACTATCCGGCCACCGGGGAGAAGTGAGCGTTACATTACTGGTAGCGACGTTAGACGCGAAATTTACTACCACCTCGCGGCTGGACACAGCCGCGTAATTTCTACCGAGGAATGCGCCCGCCACTTCCCGTTATCGATGACCAAGCCAAGTGGTCTCTTCGTGTTCATATATTTCGCGAATACTAGTAACTATCCCCCCCCCCCCANCTTCGCACCGTTATCGCCGTTATTACGCGCGCGTTGCAATTAATGCGTTGCGCATTGCGCACGCAGCGAGCAATTTGTTTCCACTAATAGCCGCGCCACTGCTGTCCGTTTATTACCGGCATGCGCGGATGTGCGATTATTATTGCGTTACGTGCCAATAAAGATTAATGAACATTCGAATTCGAGCTTGAAATTTAATCCCGCTCGACTCTCGTGATATCGCAAAGGTAGCGTTTCAATTTGTCCCGCTCGGTAAGGACGATAGCGGGCCGTTTAATTAACATTAGCCCGGGACGGCTGGATAATTAGGCGGCGTGATTAACGGCGACGCATTATTTCGTTTGCCGATACGCATCGAAACGAGAGCCCGTGTTGACTGGCGCACGTGCGCGCTCTCGAGCAAAGTCTATCGCTCATTTCTCATTCGCGGGCCGATGAGGCATCCATCATGCTCATTCGCCGGTGCGTGTTGAATTTATTGTCTACACGTTCGCGTAACATTCGGTACGGCCCACCTCTGATCACCGTCGTTTGTCGGCGGATTTTTCGCGCGTCGCTGATTTATAATGCCGCCTTGTTGCAAAATCTCGACGAGAGCGTTCGCTCCTTCTGACCGAGTAGTGCAAACCGTCGCCATAACGCAACGCGAACAATGCGACCATTGTTATCGCGAGCACCCGAGAACGATCGTTCGTCGCCATTGAATTAACATTTTTGCCGACGCGTTTCATTTCTTTCTCCCACCGCGCACATCGCGGAATCCGTGCATGCGCGAAAGTGAACACCGCCGTTCGCGCGCCGTCTCGCGGCCCACGAAGTTTGCCCAAGTTGATTTCCGACACCCCGTATGTCACCATAATTCAGTCTTCGATAGTTTAACACTGATATTTTCATATCATCGAATTTAAAAATGACTAAAATTATCAGAAATTATCGGAAATATTCAATGTTAATGAACGTATAGTGAATAGAAAATAAGCACTATTGTTAACATTACTATTAAAACGATTCAGAATTTAACATTGTTATTTTATCGTAGATCAGAATAGAGATGCAAGTAGTTCAACCTGCATTTATTTCAACGTGGGTCATAAATCTGTCACAACCGGCGTCGTAGTTTCAACGAAGATTCTCCAGAGGCAATCCGCTTTATTCGGAATTTATCGATCGACATGCTTTACAGAGAGATTATGATTCCCGTGTAATTACGCATGCATTAAGATCTCCATCGAGATTCGTGGGTTGATCGGAATTTCACGTTAAGTACAGGCTAAGTTCAGGGCCGGTGCTTAAAGCTGTATGGGCTTTTCCGCGCTCTTCAACTCGGCCGGCGTCAAATCTGTGACAGCCGCCGGCGCGACACGGCAGCGCGATACGTCGCGCTGACGTCGTAAAGGCGAATACTACTGGTTACGCCGGGCTCACCGTGGCCTGACATATTCGTAACAATGCTAGGCGTGTCGCCGGCGTGTTGCAACCGATTTCAACGGCTGTCTATGCACCTCGTTCGTACGTATTGCCGACGCGCGAGTGTGCGACGTCACAATCGAGCCGCGCGCGCGTGTGCCCGCTACACTAACGCACAGCTCGTGTATGACATACCGATAATAACTAGTCTTGCAGGCGGTCGCCGGCACGAAGATGCCTTAAATGTCAAGGCGAGGACACGGTGGGGTTGCCCGAGCGAGCGAGTGCACGGTTGATGCACTCCGCGAAAGGAGCTGCTGCACCGCGCGCCCATCGAACCCTCGCCCCTCCTCACCCCTCTCTCACTTAATATAAAATATAAAATGAATAGTAAATGATAAAGTGAATAATTAAAATAAAATTAATGGTAAACATATATAATGGATTATGCGCGATTTATGCGTTCTCCGAGAAGGAAACGAAAACATTTTGCGCTCCATTCGTTAGGGCAGAAATTAAGATTTCTAGCGGGGAAACAGGGGGGGGGGCGGGGGGCGGGGTTAGGCAAATTTCTTTAAGATGAGAAAGAGATGGCTGAAACTATTACGTACGGTGAATCCTACGATTCATGCGCTCTTTTATGCTAGGTACTTTCGATTTTTGCGATGCGACCCTTTAGAGACTCTCTCCCGGCGCAAAAGCCAAGAATTGCCGCACCATTTCTTTCACGTGGAAGAGATCGTTCGGCCAATTATGTACGATGAGTCTACGATTCATATTCTCTTACATCCAAGTAATTTCGACTTTTGTTTCAACGTATACCTTCCAACTTTGGCGATGTGTGGTTAACGGTGTAATGACTCTACGCGAGAAACTTCGAGATATTAAAGCACCTTACCGAAAAGGCGAATGATACTTTCATTTCCTTAGAATCGTCAGATGGACTTATCTAGGCGATTTGCCGATTCCGACGGTTCTTTTCAGCAAAGGACATATGAAATTTTCAATAATCCGTCATTGATCAGCATGCAACTGATTACTATACGCGAAGAGCCGAAAATGCGCGAGGTTCTCGGGTTTCATTTTCAAAGAGCGCGTAATTATATATCTCTGCCACTCATTTTGCACCGAGCATGGGAAGATGGGAGTTAATTGGACAAACGTTAGAATAATCGCCGTTGATTAGTGCGGCCGCTGCATTGTGATTACCTCGAAGTGATTCCGCGAAGAAGGTTGTAGAAAGTGTTCCGGTGGCGCGACGCGGTCTGTATTCTCCTTTAGGAATAATTTCCCGCGGACGCGAGATCGGGAGAAAAGAAAGAGAGAGAGAGAGAGAGAGAGAGAGAGAAGGGGGGGGGGGGGGGGNTAAGTAGCTGGCTGATTTTCCAAGATCCTTGTTTAAGTTCCGCTAACGCGTAATCGACAATTATCACGTAACGTATTGAATCGGCGCCGAACGAAAGTATCATTCGTAGAAACGGCGCTCTGAAACAATACAGAGAGACCATGAAGCGTTACGTAACGCGCGATCGTGCAGACGAGGGGAGGGGGAGGTTAATTCCCCGTGATATTCATATTACGAGCGATCATTGATAGTCATTTCGGCGGTCCGGAATCGATTTCCTAGCGTTAAAGCCGGAGCGACCGGTCGTTACGCTCGTTGCACGGCTCGATCCTCCGGTTACGCGCCGTCTGGAAGCGCGATGAAAGTCCGCGTGCATCCCGCGGGCCTGCGGCGAAGTAAGTGCGTTTCTCGCTGCGACTCTCGTAAAACATTCTTTTCTGCCCGCGCTCCGAGCGCTCCGACCGTAAAGAGAAAGAGAGAGAGAGAGACTTTCTCCGGCTCGTATCGGCGTTTATTGTTCGAGAGCGGACGTCAGCTTCCCCCAGTATAATTGCGGAGAAACTTTTCCCCCCCTGTTGCAGGACTCCGTGGCGTCGGCGTCGGAGGTGAGCGAGGAGTACGACGACTCCGACATGTACATGGAGCCGGACGAGACGACGAGCCTACGGCCGGGACTCGAAGCGGGGACGACGAGGAAGAGCGACGAGGAAGAGACGTCCACCGAAACTGCCGGCGAGAAGCGGTCCGAGGCGAAGCCGGCGGCCGACCAAGAGGCGAGGAACAGCGAGGAAGCCGCGAGGTTCGCGGCGGACGGCGCGAGCCTGGAGACCGAGAGCCAGAACTTCTTCCCGTCGTTCGCGGAGCTGTTCGCGAACCACCGGCTACCGTTCGCCGAGCAGCAACGGTACCGGCCGAACAGGTTCCTCGGTTACTTCCAGCGCGAGCGGAACTACCAGGCGGCCGCGAGCGCCACGAAGGACCAGCACTCGCTGCTGGGCTCCGGTAACTTCGGGGTGATCCGCGGCGGCACTTATTACCCGGAGGACAAGGAGAACGACGAGTACTCGGTGGACGAGAGCCTGTACAATCCGTACTACCACGGGCGCGGCCGCGCCCAGTACCACAGGAACCCGAAGCCGCAGCCGGTGCGCGGCGGCGACTTCTTCGCGAACTTCCGCGACTTCGCCGACATCACGGCGCCGCCCAAGTCGAGTTTCTCGCATCTGTCGGTGGTGTACGCGAACAGGAACGGCAGCGACACCGTCGTCGGCCGCGTCACCGAGCCACGGAACATCATCGAGACACTGAGGATGCTGGAGGAGGAGGAGGAGGAGGAGCGAGGGAACGCAGGGGAGGAGGAGGAGAAGGAGGAGACGCTCACCACGGAGGAAACGCCGAGGAAGAAGCAGAGCAAGGGCAAGCGGAAGCTGATGAAGATGAAGCAGTACGAGGAGGACAAGGCCAGGCGGTCGCGCATGTCCGTCGAGCCGCTGCTCGCCCTCAGCTGAGCCCCGACGAAGGTCGGAAAGTGAAGTGCACAAGTCGACGCGGACGCGAACCTCGGGATTTCCTTCCGAAACGCGGGATTTGGCCTCGAGAGATCGGAGCCAAAGTCTGATAGGTCGTCGTCGCTCGCGTATCGTATCTCGCTCGACGAGGGTGCGCGGAAAATCGCGGCAGCAGGAGAAAGGGAGAAGGAGGCGCATCCCCGCGTGAACTCGAGGACGACGCAAGTAGCGCTCTCTTCTTCTCAGCGGGCGACTCGGAAACCGTACAACGGTGGGAATTCACTTTAACGGCGCACCTGCAAGTTCGAGCGTGTGATTTTTGCACGGCGCGAACGTCGAAAAATGACGTGCGTTTGAAGCTCCTTTCACACGTTTCCCGCCGTTTTCAGGTCACGTCGTTCAAAACGCTCGGGCGTGTTAAATGATATCAGTTGGCGCGGTCCAATCGCGCGAAAGGACGTGATTCGAAACGTGTAAGAACAGCCTCGGCTGAAATAACGCACGTGAACTTGCAGCACGATCGCCGGCCTGGGCGGTGGTCGATTCCTAATGTCGGTGAATTTCGACGTCGGTGGTCCGTGAGCACGCGAAGGGGGACGAGACAGCTCGAGGAAGTGCGTTTGTCAGCTGGTGGTCTGGCAATTACACGCGCTAAGTTTCCACATCGCTTCTCGCGCGGGAATCGAATGCATTCGGCCGATACCGAAAACCGGCGAGGTACCGATTTGGTACTGAAGTACCGATTTCACGTTTACGATACCGATGTCTCGAACAGGAGGTGCTCCACTAACGCGGAGCGTAAATAGCTCAGTGGTGAAAACCGCTACCTGGCGAGGGAAGACCCGAATTAATATCCATGATACGTTACTCGACACCGAGGTATAATTTATACTTCAGCACGGAGAAAGCAAGTTTTGCTAGAACAGCAAATATTTGTCAACGGAATGACAGCGAAAAAGAAATATGTGTTCAGACATCAAAGAATTTGTTCGAACAGCAGAGAAATCGGTTTGAGAGTATTAATTATCCAGCTAATAAATATTTTTTCATCGCGCAGATACTCTTCCTCTCGGTACGGAAAAAGTCGCTGAACCGGTACTTCGTCGGCTAATTATTTCCTGCTTGCGAAATTGGAAATGATCGATTAGCTCTCTATTATTGAGATTACACGCGGAAGTCCGAGCATGGGAGACGCAGAGCACTGGCGTTCCTATTTATCGGCCGGTCGTCGTCCTCATTAAATCCGAGATTCGCGTGGTCTCTCGGACGTTTCACGACGATTCTCCACGTTAGCCGGTAATCCCCGCGCGGCTTTGGCAGATATCCTGCGGCAGATTTCGCTTCTTACTTTTCTCTCATTCTCTCGAGCGTACAAAGCGTCGACCAGGACACGTCTTCTGCACGGCCACCGCGCGCTGCGCCTACCTGTCGATCGTGCGCGACACCTTCCGGGGAACCCGGATTTTCGGCGAGGCGTTCGCGGAGCCAACGATTACTCACGGAGACCTTTTACGTTGATTGAATTCGCGGCCGCTCGCTCTCGTACGCGAACGTCACGCTCGAGTAAGCCGCGATAAACGGCTCAAACGGCTAAATCCCATGACAGAGCGCGCGGCTCGTGCGCCTCGTTATCCCGTAATTACGCGAAGCGCGGTAAGCACGATCCGACGTTTCGAATAGGCGAGCTCCGTTCCTCTCGGCTACGATTTTTTGCGCTCCTTCACTCTCACCCGCGCGCTCTCCGGAGGTGGTTCCTCTCCTTTCGTTCCGGACTCGTTCCGCGGAATTGTCGCCGAGCCGAGCGGGCTGGGAGGAACAGAAACGGCGGGACTTGCGAGAGAGACACTTACGGTACGCTACGTTGTAAATAAATTATATTCGATTCGCTTCTTACGCGTTACTTTTAGTGTTTTAGTCGAAGTTAGGGAAATCGGACGAGCGGTTCGTTCGCGGTATATATTACGTTGCCACGTTGACACGTGTAACTCGCCCGAGCCGAAATTTCAGTCTTACATTGGGTCTGTTTATATTGAAGAAAAGGAAAATGAAAGCCACTCAACTGGCTCAAACGGAATTCTTATTTCGGTTTGGGCAAACGAATGTTTCGCTTGTGAGAACCGAAGTTTGGTTCTTTCAACCAAAGTTTCGGTTCTCACAAAACCGTAACATTCGTTTGCCCGCATCCAAAGCAAGAATTTTGTACGAATGTACCAAATGGTTTCTCAATATAGTTCTACTTGAGTCTTCAGGGTGGAGGAGACGGAAATGACTTTCCACTTGCAGCATCAAAGGAGCGTAATAAAAGACTCGATGTGGAAGTAAAATTTCGACACGGAGCCTGCCGCGCGTCGTCAACGTGGAATTCGTCTCGCGCGATCGGATCGGAACAGTTTGAGCGGAGATCCGCGCATGTTATCGAGAGCTATACTAAATAAAGACTGTCCGTTTGATTCTTTCCTTTTCCCTCGTATTCGCTATTAATTTCACGACGATTACGCACCGATTGCTTCTGTCCGTGTTTGCAGTTTCAACGAGGCCGCCGGGAGGCCGGTCTCGGAATTTACATGTAAGTGCTGCTTAGGGTAATAAGGGGGTATCTCCTTATCCATCTCTCGACACTCGCGATCACTGTAGAATAAAGAGAACACTCGAGGAGATCAGTGTTCTCGCGCGGAATCCCGTGCGAGAGGCCTCTTTCGCCCCGGACAAAATTCGCGGCGACGATCGCGCGCGCCGCGTTACCTAGCGAATAAGAAACGACGGTGAATCGAACGGGAGGAGCCGCTCCTCCGGCGCGGACCTCGATTCGTTGTTGTTTCGCTTGTTGTTGATTATTTCCCCACAGAACTGTATCATTAGGCTATACACCGTCGAACCGTCCGAAAAATGTACGTACATCCCGCGCCCCGTTCGCCACACACTGCGCTCCGAAGGGGCGCGATGGACCAAAAAAATCAAATAAAATATATTTTTCGAAATAAACACTACCCGGATCAACCCTCCCTGTGTGCGTGTGTGTGTGTGTGATCCTACGTTAAGAAAAGTTGTTCGATTAGAATACGCTGGTTAATCAAATACGGTGGCCACATGACACCACAATATTATGTGGTGTAACATGAAAATCTGAGTGCAACAAGTTTATCCCCGCGTCACAACATAACAAACAATTTCACGTAGGATTCAAATTCAACGGTTAATTCAATTCGGTACGTATATATTCTCTCATAAATGTAATGAAAAAATTGCGAAGCTTCCATCGGCGATTGTCTCACATCATGACAATTCTGTAAAAGCTCATGATAAATGACTTCGATACTTTGAAGAACGAGACTCGCTTGGCGATTACGATGAGAATCTCTTCGTCCGTCGAAGATACAAGGCGACAAAAAGTATGAACGTAATAAATGATGATACAAAGCGGCACGTCACATTGAGGTGAGAGAAAATCGTGAGAAGCAGCTTTCCACAGGGAGCGCCGTTCACAGCTTCTTCACGCATTTCTTCAGCATCCCGATCATCTTGCCGATACCTTCATGGATCTCGAAATAAGTGGCGCACGTGTACAACCAAGCCGGCGTGCTAAACACATTGTACTTCTTGCAGCGCGTTACGCCTTTCACGTCTTTCATCTCCAGCTTGGCGCCCATATCTCGGACCTTCTTGATAACTTCGCCGTGCGGCCATTTCTCTTTGGGTGCTGCGGAATGATTTTTAAATGTCACGAGAGAGAATAAGAGAAGGATCATCACGCATGATCGTCGAATGATCGTCATCGACTCACATTCCTTGCCGAGAGTGACTTTCACACCCTTCAGCACTTTAGCGACAATCGCGCTGGCTATGCACATGCTGCCGATCGGTTTCTTCTCGCAATAGAAGTCCTCGATGAGCTTCGCCAGGTCGGGCAGCACCGTGCAATTCGCGCCCTTCGAGGCGAAATCGCTCCTTCGGGAAACAGAAGCGACAGCTGGATATTTGTTTGTTATTTTTTTCCTCGGACTGATTAGCCGTCTTTGCTACCTCGTTCGAACGGAGAGATATCGCCTCAAGAAAACTCCGGATAATTTAGATATCAAAGGAAAAACGATATCGAGGACTCGGTGATTAACCAGTAAGAGTGAGTAGATTAATAAGACCCGTCGTTGGACGTCGGGCGTGAGAATTGAAATCTTAAGATAAAACTGCTCAAATTGTTTCAATATAAAAGATATCAAAATTGATTAGCTATTAATTTTATCACTCAGAGTATACGCCAAGTATCAAAGAGCCGTGTGATACTACGTACACACAGAAAAATGCGACACACGGTCGTTTATTAGAAGAATAACCGATTGCGGTTGGTCAATTTGCTTACAGCAAAATTCCAGACGAAGGATAAGCAATCGCCTATTATTTTTTTTTCTTTCTTAACGGTAGAACGATATTTTTTTCTGTGTGTATCTATCACAAGAGCGGCATTGTGAAAGTGATTTTTATCGCGCTGTTCCGTCCCTTCATTCCCGTCATTCAATTACTCCGTTATCATCCGCGCACGTACATGGTGCGCGCGGCGCCGAATCCGCCGGGCAAGATAAGCGCGCCGTGTGTGCAGGCTTCGCATTCGCACAGAGGTTTTATGCACGACCTCGCCAGTCTGGCAGCCTCGACGAGAGCATTCCTGGAGGAGTCGTTATCGTCGATTTCTTTGGTGAGATGATTGACCGGCCCGCAGATCGGGACGTCCGGTGCGTAGAACAGCGGCTTCATGCCTTTCTGACGCAAATGGATGGCCGTCGAGATGGCCTCCGAAATTTCCGTGCCATCGAGCGCGCCGCATCCGCACAGAATCTGGAGTAGTACGCGGCAGAAAAAGGGGGGTACGTTACGCAGGACCGTTTCGTCATCGGTCGGACTGTCTCCAGGGACGAAGTCCTGCTACTACTCACTGATATAACGGCAGATATTACGGCATTAGCGCACAACGCTAATTGGAAAATAAAAGAGAAATAGCTAATTGGTATACAAGAACTCTTTGCGATTACGAATCAGCGTGTGTACTGACGTACGTTCGTTAGAATACAAATACATATAGACATGCGAATATATACGTAAGTATGTACGCATACATATACGGGTATACACGGAACTCGGAAAGCATAAATCGGCGGGAGTACGCGGAATCTCTCTCCGGGAACGACGCTGGTTTATTTAGAGCGATCCCGAAGCGGACGCATTTCGCGAATCCGACAGTGTAAAAATATATTATTAGCGTAAAAATTTAATAGCCCGGGCAGTAACGACTACCGCCGTCTTTTCTTGAGATGGTTCTTTTACATAGAAAAACCCCGGCCGCTTTCCGCCGCGGGCGGCGAAGAAACGCCGTACGGGCCGTTACGTCACCGCGGCGCGAAAGTATAGTATATCGACGTCGCTTTTAAACCGTATGCAAAACCAAGCGAGGGAAAAGTTTTTAATGAGCGATGTGGTATCACGAATCCCGAAGCGGGTATAACCGTATCTTAAAATCGTTTCTTACTCGGGAGAGAATCGAGCGGACGATTATCTAATAAACGTTTCCCTCGTCGGCTGTGTTACGTTACTTTTTACGAGACGAGACGACGCGGCGCACGCTCGAGATTGATTTACTTTGAGAGCACAGTCTTCGTCCTCCCCGTTTCCGTCACGCATAAGTGCCAGTTGCACTTTCATCAAAACTGACGATACACATTTGAGCAAAAATATTGGGTACTTGTAACGATCGTACTGAAGGAATTGTAATTAGGTGAACCGTTTTTTCTAGCAAGAGCTATTATAGCGCCGGTGATAACAACTTTGCATATCGCTAATACCATTTGTGCGGTTAAAGTACACAAAGGGTAATAGTCGAGACAGAAAATGACTATAATTTCTCTCAGCGTGGAAACAACAAAAAATACTAATCTCAGCTGCACCAAAGTTAACGAGCGAAATAACGAAATATCCCCGTACACCGTATTCTTGGCAAGAATCAATCGATGCAACGGAAACTATTGGAATAAGATCTGTCTGGGTCGGGAAAAATCATCACGTATAAACAAATACACGTAATACGTGGAGATTTCCGTGACGAATGCCTTTTCATACGTTACGATTGTGTCACGTCTCCGTTTTATTACGGTTCTCCTTTACTCGCAGCACGAGAGAGATCTGCACTGCGAAATGCGTTTACTACTGTAATATCATGATACCTACTACGGCCACGGGCACAGGTTCGCAGCTACCACTCGCCTTGATTTTCCCGGAGACAATTCGCGATATGTGCAGGTTATTGGTAAGCGTAGACACGAGGACCGGAGTGTCGCGTCGTAAGACGAGAGCCGTGACTCGCGGTCGTAGCATATTTTCTCTCTGATTACGAAGGAGGAGCGGTGAGAATTTTCCCGAGTTTATCGACCGAATGTTAGCATACGGAAGTACAATTTTGATGAATAATTTTCAGAGGAACATTTCTTCGCGAGATACGTCACTGCGATTTTGATTTGTCACCGTCGCTATGGACGAGCGGAAACAAATCCATCCGCCGTTCGCGAAGATGGCGATCGCACGGATATAATCAGTATCGGTGAACCGTGTACAGTGTCGGTATCGTGTGTGCTATACTGCTCCCTGGATTGAAATTTTTACTTTTTTATTACATGATTAAAAGCAAGGCGAATAGTGACTGTAAACCCTGTAACCATAACAGGCTATCATGACATTACGTGGTAATAGTACGCCTTTTGCAAACCTTCTCATGCGGCGAATAAACTAGAATCGCGACAAAACGGAGGTGTGACACAATCATAACGCATGAAAAGTCACCTGCCGCGGAAAGGGACCGCAAAACCGCGGAAAAATAAAAAAACCGGACTTTTAAAACTATATTTGATTTAAAATTATATCCGTTTAAGTCGAACATATTCAAGTCAAACAAACAAGAATATTAGATCGAAGATAACGTTCTCTCTCTCTCTCTCTCTCTCTCTCTACGCGGAGTGCATAAGTGTAAAGCAATATTCTGATTGGTTCTTCAGCCTGAGTTTACGTCTTATGCTTACGTTTACGCCAATCCGTGTGCGAAAGCCCTAAAGGCCGTTCGACAATAGCGCAAACATAGACTTCGGGTTGTGGGAATAGTAGTAGTAATAGTGAACGTTGTACAACAGATTAATCTACATACGCAGCAAAGATACGTCATAACTTGATCGCGGCAACTAATCAGAATGCAGTTAACATGACGCTCATTTCCATAACACCGCTTTAATTGGCCGGCTCTTGCGCCTCACACTGCCGTCGTGAAAGATGAAGTTCAACCATCTTTCGCAACATACAACACACTTGACAACCGATAGTAGCAGTTTACAACTGCGTCTTACGACACGTCACAACCAACTGCGTTTGCACTATTGCAAAAGCGGCCTCAAAGTCTTGTAATTCTCCGTCTAGGGAGTGACGTAGCGCATGTGACGTCGACTGTGCAATAACAACGAAAGCAGCGACCCAGTAAGCAAGAAATCATTAACACGATGTGATTACAATGACATATCACAACACGTAACGTTTTCAAATATATACTTCTTAACTATGTATACGACGTCGTCGTTAACAATATTTATATTTACATCGATTACAATCCAAATAATTTACACCCGCAAACATAAAGAAGAATATTTCTGCATCGTAACTTGAATATTGCGGGATATTATATTATCAAGTAAGAGTGTTAAAATACCTATAAGATATGCGAGAAAATGTTGATAAGATCGGAATTGAACGAATGATTTGAAAAGATCGATTTAACGTATCTCGGAGCTCTCTTCGCGGCGGCAAGGACGCGATCTTTCTTGTCAACCGCGGCCGGGCGTCCGCGTGGTTACGGCGCTTTTCGCGAGAGTGCGGATTCATTCGGGAATCCAGCCAGCGACCTCGACGCCGGGAGCAGGAAGTCGCTCGCTCCGTCGATACCGGCTTTTCGCCGTAACCACGGTCGGTTGAAGTTCCTCTCACCTGGCGAGTTCGGGAGCGAGTTCGGGCAGCCGGCGTGTAACGGGAAAGGGGATTAGTAGCGCGAGCAAGATAAAAGGATGAGGGACGCGGGTGGAGATGGAGTTAAGAGGAGAAACCCCGCGCGGCGTCTTCCCGTGCCCTTAAATAAACATCGGCAAGGTAGGCTGAACTTACTTTATGGCTCGTATAAGCTTTATTGTGCTCTAGAAGCAATTTTCGCTCAGACTATGAATACAAAACACAGGATGGTGGCGCGCGGTGGAGGCGAGATTTAACAACGCCGCGAGGAAAAAAAAGCAGCGGCCGCGCGCGCGATAATATTTATCGGCGTCGGCTCATTGAAATATAAAGTAGTTCGGGAATCCGGGGTAGAAATTGATTTTCCACCGGGCGCGTACCGCGCGCGCGACCGATCCCGGCGTCGGAGAAGAGATCCCGCGCCGTGATGCTCGCGATGTTGTGAATTTCTCCACCGATCGACGTTAGTCACTTGATCAGCGCGATTCGAGGGTGAACTTGCGATCGCACGATATGCGGCTACGAAAAAGTAAACGGATGAAGCACAGCCGGAGAGCGTAATGAGAAGTGTATAAAAACGTGGAAGATATTCAGAAGATCTGCGGGGTCGCATACGAGGATAATTGTTCGATGGAGTTTTCCTCCTCGTGTACATGCGTACGCGTGTTCTACCCTTCGTTGGCTTGTTTTCTCGCAGCAACCATTCACGGAAACGACAAACAAAAATTGACGGTAAACTCAATAGTCTCCTATGCTTCCGATTTACGTAAGAAAGAAAAAAAAAAAATTAGTAAAAACCGTAGTTTCTCGCACTGTTTGATCTTTCATGAACTATCAAGTTTATCACCAACTTTTACTTATCCCTTCCGTAGACTGCCGCCGGAAAACCAGTTACCTCATTGGATCATGCCGATAACAACAGCTGTTATCGCACGGACTCGCAACTTTCTCTTTTCCGAGCAACGGACGAGATTAAAGCGGCGTGTAGCGTTTTGCGGAAAAACGGTGGGCGAAGAGGAGCGAGCGAAGGGGAGAGACGCGCTTAGGGCCTCGCAGGCCTAACACGTTACTGTCAGAGTTTAAGCGATATATCGTCGCGCGACTCGAACGCGAAATTTAAAGTCGGCCGGCATTACGCCGACCGATAAGGGAGAGGAGAGGAGAGGGAAGAATCCTCGGATCTCGCATAGGATCGCGCGTAGGGCGAGAGCGGAATCGACAATGACGCTTATCGCGCCGCCTCGTACGTCACACAACCACCGCTTTATTATAATTATCAGCGCGAGACGAGCGCACCCCGGAGCGTTGTTTCGCCGTGCGACACCATTTCCACCGATCCCCCCCTCCCCCTTTTCCGCGTACGAAGGCTCACGCATAATCTTATGTAAATCCCAAGCCGCCCTTATGCTCGCGCGTCCTTACATCCACGAAAAGCGTCGTACACAAGCTCGCCCGCTCTTCTCGGGTTACGCGCGGCGAAAGGGATGCGTAGGCGACGGTTCGGCGCGCACGGGCGCGGGGCTTATATGAATGTTAAAATAAGTTTGAAATTGTCGCGGACAAGTTCGGCCCCGTGGGAGGGTACCCGTCGAGTAATTTCACAGCGCCGGCGGTTTCGACCCTTCGGCGAGTTTGCAGCCAGCAGGGCGGGCGGATTCGCAGAAACTTCTGCGGCGTCGCGACTTCCGCCACCTTCGCCGATAGCTCGGCGATCGTTCGCCCTGGCCCCTGGTAGAATGCTACGCCGTTACGCCGACCCTCCCGGCCGATTTTCCGCGGGAAACCGGAAAAATCAGGCAGCCGGGGGAGACCTCGACCTGGTCGCTCGCGAGACTGCTCGACCGACCCCGCGTTTATCTTCGGAAATCCTTTATTCCTTTAAAGGGCCGACAAAGTCGTGGCAAATACGCAAGTTATCTGATTAAGGGGGAAGTACCAATCGTACTTAATTGTGGACATTCTTATTGTTTCGGTATTTAAACACGAACGTTAGTCTTGAAATTATTCGTATTTAAAGAGCAAGACGACAACCTCAAACACAAAATATTCGTATATAATCAATCTATGTACACATATTTTATGTTGCAAGTTTGAATATTCGTATTTAAAGATCGGAACAATAAGAGTATGTGTGTCCGGTTAGATCCAGGTAATTAATAGATCATAAGGAATTCGTTCACAAAGATGCAGCGTTTATCGTTAAACGTAGACTTCAGACAACAGCCTTGAAAATTTGTCGCAGTAAGAGCGATTTTGATTCGCGAAACTGGTCACTCCGTTGCATTCATTTGAGAGGGAGGGGGGAGGGGGATGGTAATTTCGAATTCCTCTCACCTTCGTAGAACCGCCAAAGTACAACAAAATACGCGAATTATCTAATTGATAATAAATTACGAGGTATTCCGATATAAAGAATTCGAATGACGCACATGGCGTTCGACGTTGAACACAGCCTCGAGGCGATTCGTCGCCTTGAGGGGGGGGGCGATTTCACCCGGAGATATCGATTCAATAACCGATGAAACTCGCGAAGGAGACTCGCTGATAGGAAAACTAACGAAGTTCCGCGGGCCGAGGCGCGAAACGAAGGAGAAGGAGGAGGAAGGGGGAGAGGAGGGGGGAGGAAAATTCGCGATACCGCCGAGCGAGAACGGTCTGACGGTTCTACGAACTAAAGCCGTCTCCTCGGCAGTGACGGCCTCGTGAGATCCTCGAGACGTGCGTGTCTCCGTCGTCGCGCGCACCCTCGCGCGTCTCGTCGAAAAGTTTAAATCACGAATTCGCGGGGGGAGAAGGGGGGGCCCCCCGCGCGCGGTGGAAGCACCGGCGAGGATTCGGCGAGGGTCGGAGAGCGAGTTCACCGGGCGGGAAGGGCCTGATGGGTAAATGCGATGTGATGCGAGTAACTGAGTGGCTAATTGAATGAGGTGCCTCCCAGGAGCGCCGATCCGTCGCGTGTCACACGTCAGAATTTGCGCAGCGGGAACGCGAAATTACGACGATTGTCGGTCGTGTGCCAATTATCGTCGCGCGGTATGATTGCCAGTGCGGGGAAATTATGCGACCCGAGCATACGCCGAATCCTGGCCCCGATGTACACGACGCTCGTTCGCTCGTCCGTCCGTCCCTCCGTCGGCCCGTCCATACGTCCGGCGAATCGCAACTAGACGGATCGTTGTGTCGGCCACGACATTTCTACCGGTCATTAATATCCCATTAACGGTATTGGACGCACCGATTACTGCGGGACGCGCGATAACGATTAACGCGAGACGCAGAGGCGCGCGTCGGCCGAGGGGGTGGAAAAAGAGGTCGTCGTTCGTCAATTTCCCGGATCGCCGCCGATTGGTTCCTGAGCGGTGTCACACGACGTGTCCATACTTTATGAACGTGTAAAACACTCCAGAGACGCGGGGTAGTGGCGGTACGGTTAAAAACAAAGCCCGGAGATTGCGGTAGTGGTCGCGAACGGGAGGAGGAACGGCTCGGGTGACGTCGTCGTCGAGGGCTCATCGTTAATGCAGTGTTCCCGACGAAACTTCGGAGAACGCCGTTGATTTAAATTTTCACCGGTCCCGCGCGCTTATTCGTTCGACCGAACGCTGGTTCCAAGCGGATGTCACTCGGAGCATTGAACGTATCCGGGTAACCGTGAACGACGTCGGCTCGGCTGCTTGTCCGCGTTTTTCACGAGTCACGGCGATGCCAGAGGAAACGGAGGGAAGGAAACGAAGGAGGGAGAAGGCTGTCGTAAGCGGACGGCAGGCTTACGGCATTGCGGATTGCCAAAGGTGGCTGCTTATGCATTCTTGGCGCGGAGGCAATCGCGGGGATGGCGGGTGTCGGATGCCCCCCGCGCGCGAACCAGACAAGAGAACAATTACGCGCCGTCAGCCCCGTGACCGGCAGGCTACCATGAGGTGAATCAAAACTAGGTGTGCGCCATCACCCCTGGGCCAGGTCTATCTTCGCGTAGGCGAGGCCACGTTCCGCGTCCCGGAGGGGAAGGATCGAATCTCGATCGGTGAGCGAGGCCGGCGGAACAGACGAGCGTCTGCAAAGAGCAATTTACGGGGCCGGTAAAAAACACAGCGCACCCTGGAAGAAATCTCGGTGAAACATTTAAGCGCGTTTTTTCCCCCCGACTGTATGCGCGCGCGCGTGTGTGCGTGCGTATCTCGTTGATTTTTCAATGGAACCGATACGATGATTTGTGTATTTTAATTTTCATTCGTTTCATACCGCGCGCGCGCGCGTTCGCGCACGAGTAGCGTACAGTCGGCGTGATGTGTGCTGCACCATTCCCTGGACGGAGAATTACACGATTTTCAGCCTTATACATAACCCATAAGTTTGGAAATCGCATAAGCAACTTCGGTGACACACGGTGAAAAAAATGCTACCATTCAAGTGATATTTGTATAGTTTTATCGTATAGTTTTGAAACCCGCTTCTCACCATTTTTCCCCGCGGAGAGAAAGTCGAAAAATCCACGAAAAATGGAAGAATAAAGACGTTTTTCCCATTTCTTTCATTTGTCCGCGGAAAGAAACAGAAGAAAGTCGTAAAGAAATTGAAAAAACTAGTTTTCTTCTGATACTTTAAAATTATAAATATTCACTCGATCCAAGTAAAATAGTTATCCCAACAAAAACTCCTTGGCAAGTGTTTATTAGAAATAAAAATGTAATAAATGTAATAAATGTAAATAAATGTAATGACTACATACAATATACTTCCTTCGTATAAGTAGACATTTGCTTTTATGTGTTAAAAAACAATTGCGACAAGTTAAATTCATAATATTGAAAATATCAGGATTTATTTAAAAAAAAACATTTACCGGGCTGAAAAGTCGAAATTTAAGAAATTCTTCAACGGGAAAGAAGTATTACATAATTCTGATAAATATCTTAAATTTAGAACCATATTACACATACCTTCATCAATTCATTAACAAATTGAGATATTACTGCGTTTAAGTAAGTATTTACTACAAACTACCGAAATATATTGAGATTGATCAAAATTGCTTGATTTGGGAGTCCGAAAAACAGATCATTACGTTTACTTAACTCCAGTACGTTTTTTTCAGCGTAATGAAAGAGTTATGAAGGCTCTAATTGTAACAGATTTCACCCCTTGTGCGTACAAGTCCGAAAATCGTGCAATTTTCGATCCAGAGAACGGCATACATGACGCTGACTGTACGTGATGCTTTGTGCGCCCGACGCGCTCCGGTTAATACGGAAGCGACGTTAACGTGTTATTAATCGTCGGATTCTCTTTTTTTTTCCTTTTTTTCATCGCGTTCGTACTTTCCACTCCAGCGCCGGCGAATTTCCAGGCGGGCAATTCGCCGAATTATGAAAAATGAACAGCCGGTGATCCACGATTAATGACGCGAAGGACCATTTATCCGGCCGGATCCCGGACGATGACAGGAGGATGTGGGCGATAATTTATAGCCGCGTATCGCCGGCGCGTATCGCGTGGCGCCCGCTATGAAATAACAGTAACGAGATCTCTTGTTAAATCTTCATATATCTGTGATATTCCGGCCAATTGTTCTTTCTTTTTTTCGTCGCACGGGTCTCCCTCCAGGCCGGTTAAATAAAAATCCGCGTCGCGGTCGAATATTCTCCCGACGACTGACGGGCGTGAACGATCGTGCCGCTTTTATCCCGCCGAAAGGAAAGGATTGAACGAGAGACCTCGAGCGAGCCCGTCGAAATTACTCCGAGGAGTAATACGAGCGTGGGAGTAATCAAGGCAACCGGTAATTAAACGCGTACGTCAGTCGTGAGACGCGCGGTCGCGCCTTTACGCGAGAGAACGCGACCCGCTTTTCATTCGGGCAATCAGTTTCCCGAATCACCGAGGTGTGTGTGCCGCCTCGAATCTGTTCCCGTTGAGCAACGGAACGCACACGTGCATGCCGTAGCGGAATCACCGCAGTTCCCACGCCGTGTATACATCATTCGCCCGCAACGAAATTTCAAAGGCCTGCCTAAGCGCGCGAATATCAAGGAAGTCGGTGGAGCTGCCATTAAAATCTCCGTAAAGTTCATCTCGCCGGAATAAATGAATAAGTAAGAGGTCTCGTTCGCGGCGGAACGAAGGGGTCGGTCGGCATAAAGCGGCGGCATAAAGCGGTTTACACCGTCACTTCGGTATTAAGCTTGACGCCCTTCGGAACGAATACGCGGCTTAAATCCACCCGGCGGAAATCGGGCGGAGGTGGAAGAAGGGAGGAAAAGGAAAAAATGGTCGCGCCGGAGCGTATTGTATCATTCGTAACGTGTTTCTTTCGTCGCGCTCGCGGAATTCCTCTTTTCAATTATATTTTATGCGTTCCCATGCGAAACTTGAGGCCGTGTTATGCGTACTATTTTCGTGATAACAACTCGCCCCCCGGAGTAATCGTACGCTTCGGGAAAATGCTATTTCGAAATATTATCTTGATGTTCACGTTTTCGGTGATGTATTTCTTTTTTTTTCGGGAAATCGCGAGTCCAGTCCCGGAATTTCGAGATTTGGAGCTATCGGTAGAATTCGGCGTGAAAATTTCACCGATCGGGGTCAACATTGATGCGTAAAATAGGAGGACGAGAATCGTCAAGGAAATTGACAGAAGCGGACGCAGGCTCGATTACACACAGCCGCCAATTATAACGTCCGTACGAAGCGCGGCGGGAAGAATGAGAGCGCTCCTCTTTGCAGAGCGAGGCGGGCAGGCCAGTCTCGAGAATTCGCGACGAGTTTCGCCGTGAAAGAGTTTTATTGTATTTTTTTCATTAACAAGTCCGCCTCGCTCCCGGGAGGTCTGGCGGAAAGTTGCCGGCGAGTTTTAGCGAGACTTTTGTTAATGTTCGGAATTAACGGAGTAAGGAGACTTTAAGTCATAAGGCCCCGTGGGAGAGCGCGGGGTTCGACGCGAACTTTCACGATTCTTTATTTCTTTATCAACTCCGACCCTACCGCCATGCGGCCTCCCTTCGCTGCCTTCTTCGCCTTCGTGTGGAATGCTCTCGGCCGGGGAGTCCGAGAGTTGAGCGTTTCCTCTTCCTACGCCCTGTAACTCCATAATTACTTTGTTCGACACAATTCTCTCATTTTCATTTCCATCTTCTTTTTCCAAAGATTGTGTGACAAAAGAGAGAGAGAGAAAGAGAGGGGTGAGAAATTCATAGCCAGCACATCGCTCTCACGTAATAAAGCCGCTGTATCACGTACGCTCATACATAACTTCTTCACCGTCTCGCTTCTCCGGTCTTCGCCGGTCGGTCGGTCCTCCTCCGGCCCGGATTTCCCTGTTGCGGAGGGTTCGCCTCTACGAGAGAGAGAGAGAGAGAGAGATCCAACGGGGGGACGATTTGGCTCGACAGACGGTTGATTAGTTACACGAGAGCGGCTATCGTCATTCTGTCCCTCTCTTCTCCGTTCTACCTGCATCGCGCACGACGATGCACGAGTGCCGGTTCGCCTCGGACCCAGGGCGTCGTCAATGGGACGCATATGTCAATCGCCATGCTAATGGCACGTCTAAACGTACACAACGCAATCATGTTACATTATGCGTGACGATACGCGCGACCTCACGATGCGTTAAGTCGAGTGCAAAATACACAGCCGGCGACTCCGTTCACACTCTTCGCGATGTTCCGCGACGTCGATGCGCGACTTGGAGCGCGAACGAAAGTGATGATTGAAGACGTCGGAGTCGAGCTGTTAATCAACAGCACACTCGAGACTCAGCTTGCGCTCGGAAATTACAGGTTACTTCGCCGGGAAAACAACTTTTCACCGCTGGCTTATGGCGCTTCGTGTTGCTTGTAACGTGTTTTATAACGTCGGAATTATCCAAGGGTAAGAATCGAAACAAGCAACTATGCTGAGAAAACAATGTTTGGTATTTCTCGTGTAGTATAAATTTCTCGTGATATTCTCAGATACAGCATAAATTCCGGTTGGAATGTCTGAAATTGTCCCAAAATTGGCTGTCCCATTGCGATGCCAACTGGGATCCCATTCTTACCCGAAACGTGAGATAAGAATGTAAAAAGTGGGTTACGATTCACGCAAGTTCGGGGATCTCTGCGGTAAAGGATTTTAAGAACGGCTCATGGAAATCTTTACGTTATTTTAACATGGAGAATATGTTAAAAAGTACACAAATATATGTTAGATTAATATTTTCCCTTTGTTAGAACACACTTTCTAACATATTCATTTTGTTAAAGCGCAAAAGCTGGGTAGACATTTGTCACACAAAATTTCTCACTATGTAACCAGAATTTTCCAACTAAAGTCCAGAATTGTTTTGGAAAGTCGAGCTACATCTCAATTAGATCTCAAGAAATGTTCTATCACGCGTAATCGCACAAGTATCAGAATTATAATCGGGAGAATCATTATTTCAGTAAATGTTACTACAATATCAGCGATAATAACCTTACACGCATATTGTTATTACTATTTTTTTTTAGATTAAAAGCAGGAGGAGAGATAGTTGAATCGCCCCAAAGTGGTTGTAATTTTAGTGGGATTTTCCCTCAGTGTAATTACAGTACGCTTCCTGGTATTACGTGAATCAACCAAAACGGCGTCGAGTAAGCATTCATCTTTTCCGCGCGTTTCCCCCCTCCGCGATATGTTACCTAGTTTAGGAATTAGAACGTTTTTTTTTCTTTTTTTTTTCGATCAATGTTTACGCCATACATCGGCGAAGCCCGTAAATCTCGACGACCAATGGTATTTTTTCGCGTGTTCGCAAGCTGCGTGATGTACTGGCCCTATTACGCAGCGCAGTCGTAATTTTTCGTGAAATAATGAAACGCCCCGCTCTCTCGAAATAAAAAGAGCGGAAGGTAACGCGGAAGCAAATCGAAAAAAAATAACACCGTTGCGAGCGGCCGGTGTTTGTTTACAAAAATAACAGCCGCTTTTATTGCATTTCCAGGGCGCGTATAAAGCGCGATGTGCAAAATCGAGGGAGCGGGGGAATTTTCGCGCGAGAGTTTCGGTAATGAGGCGAAAATTGAGACAGCTTTATTAAGTTGAGGGAAAGTTGCCCTGATGAAGTTACAATTACGGGCCCCCCTTCGCCCACCACGGAAGTCACCCTCGCTGCTAATTTTATTTATTACGCAATTTAAAAATCGATGCCGCGATTCGAACCGATAAATGAGCGGCGGAAAAGTTTCTCGCCGTGTATCGTTACTTCGAAACCCCTACCGTTCTACTCCCTGCGAGATATATTTCCGCGAGGAGACACCGCCGCGTTTCGTTTTCACAAACCGGCGAATCTCCCTCGTGACAATTGACACGTGACTTCTCTCGTCCGTATTTAAGAATCCATCTCATATTTCATTTGCGTCTCGCGACTTCTCGATAACACGGTGATGGATTTTGCGTGAAAATACCCCCCCCCCCTCCCCCC
>NW_014559267.1:337683-344680 GCF_001313825.1 Dinoponera quadriceps
CCCCCTCCGTGTCTCACACAAATGACATCACTATGACGCAGCGAGCTCCGCGCGAACGTTCCTGACGAGAAGCCTGATTCAGGATAACAAGTCGCTAACTACGAGGGCATACCAAGCGTGCGCTAACCGAGTTAATCTAACCCGATTAACCGAAGACTAAGGGCTGACTCGGCTCGTGGGGTGAATGCAGGGGAGGTAAATAGCTGTGCACTGTCAGCCCGCTCATTTTTCAGTAATTAACGGTCAATTTACTCGCGAAACGCGTCTTGGAATTTTCGGAGACGGCGCGACCGCCCGACGGCGATTTCGTAATCCCGATGTTTCTCGTTCGCGTCGGAACGGTGAATGGAACGTGCGCAGTAAAAAATTTCGCGTTAAAAACGGCCCATTGAGATTTTGTGCCGCTTTGGCACGGGAGATGTGTCGGAAGGTACGTAAATATATATTAGAAACATTACGGAAATATAACGTTAAATTAAATTCCCTGTGTCAAAGTAATGCGAAATTAAAGTGGCGATAAACGAGGCGGAAACAATTTGGCCGAAGGAAACGGAACTTCTAGGTCCGAAGGGCCGAATTTGGGTACACGAAGGGCCAGAAATTCTGTCTCCTTTCACCAAGACGCGTTTGGTTTCTTCACCGTCAGCCTCAACCGAACGTTTTCCCCGTCTTGTACTCCAGCCCCCCCGCCGTTGTTATTCGCCGTTGGTTTTCGCGTGCTGCTAAAAGAAAAATGTTACGCCTTGAAGAAACTCCATTACCCTTTGCGACACCCAGCGATTCGGCAGGATGATAATTTTGCACTTTAGCGGAAAAAGCGGACGAGCGAGCGTCGGGAGGGTGTGATTTGGATTCTGTCGGTGACCGTTTATCGCGGTAAAGAGTGAAGATAGCGGAGAAGATTGGATCCTCGATTTAGTGAGCAGTTAGCAGGTAGTGCGAGCCCGGATTACAGAATTAGCCGAAAGACCAAGCGTCATCCGCTGCACGTTTTGGGAGTAGCGGATCCCCTCAAGTGCTGCCAACCTCGTATATCCCTTTGAGACCGTCGTCCAAGGTGGAAGACTTTACCGGGTGCTTGCTTCGTAATTAGCTAGTTTCACTCTCAAAGGCTCGGCTTGTCTCCCTCAAGAGTTCCGACGCGAGCTACATTATTTCACTATTAGCACGTGACTGCGCTTCATCGAGAGATATTTGTGACGAAGGCCGTATATATCCCTCTTCTCCCCGCGGTTCACGTTCGCTCGAGAGAGACGACCGAGCGCGGATTCCCCTGATTATCGCGCTCGTGTCCCTCTTTTTTCTTTTTTTTACGGAGATTTTGAAGTCAGAAAAGTAGGCCATGTAGGACGTGTAGCATTTCGCGCTGCATCGCGAACACACACGTGAAGGGGGGAGTGAGAGAGAGAGAGAGAGAGAGAGGGGGAGGAAATGAGAGATGCATCGGAACACGCGCGCACACACACGTACACACGGACGAACGACGAACACTCTCGTCCTACGCAAGCATTCTACGTCAGGGTAATAAAACATTTCGCGTGCGAGGGTATAATTGTCGGGGTCGGGCCCGTGCGCGCGGTTTATACGGTGCTGGTGCGGCGTGGGACGGCGAGGGACGGCGAGGGGTGTGTAGTCTCTAGGTTTAGGGGCCCCGGGAGGGTACCGCGCCCCCTTTTTCATCCTGTAGTTATTTATCGCCCTGTTTGCTGCTCTCTCTCTCTCTCTCTCTCTCTCTCTCTCTCTTCCTCGCTCGCAGCTCTCTATACACCCTTGGCTCGACCGATGGCGAAGGTGGTATTGCTCGTCGGTATCATCGGTGATGGAACGTGGATACGTTCGCATCGTCGTTGTTGTTGTTGTCGTTGTTATTGTTGCCCGTGGTGATGGTGGTGGTGGTTGCGGCAGTTTGGCGCACACCTTCGTCAAGTCGCTCACGGCTCCGAATCAAGAATTGGCCGCCACACTCGCCACATCGCCGTGCGTGCTTTCTCGACCCTTCGGATCACTACTGTCCCCCCCCGTTCCTCCACGGCCTCTCTTCGTCCTATCCGCCAACTTTTAATGCGAGTTCTAACGCAGTTTCGCGCCCCGACGAGCCTCTCATCCGCTCGGCCGAGCGAGACAACGCCGGCCCGGACAATGTCGGTCGCGCTCCTCTCAATACTTCTTAACGAATTCCTCCTCATGAATTATAATTTTATCCCCGAAAGGAGAATCCTCGCCCAAGTGCCAAGGTGACTCCGACGCCGGGAGGTGCAAATACGCGTGCATACCCGAGTCGGAATTTTAGTTCTATGGTAAGTTTACTTATTCGGTTTTACGTCAAGTCTTCTCTATTGTGCTCCTTTGATTTTCAAAAAGGCACAGCTGCGCCCGAAAACAATTGTACATTGAAAAATGAGTTTATACAACATCCCACGTTAATAATATATATCGCATTACCTCACCCTGACCGCCGCCACGTTTCCGATAAACGATAAACAATGGAAATGAAAAAAAAGAAAAACCAGGGTATCATGCTTCTTCGCAATTTACCAACGCTCGAGACGATCGCGCGCAGCTTTTCGAAACGCGCGGACAGAACGTTCCGGACAGGAAACTGACAGTACTTGCAATCGAGGGGAAAACACGTTCAACGGTAATGCTCTATCGGGAGGGTTAGCTATTCCGGCTACGTAAGTGACACATTGACGGGAGCTGACCACCGGTTGGCAGCTTCGACCGTCTCCCCAGGGTGGCTAGTTACCGCATGATTGGCCCTCCATTACCATATAACGTGCACGCGGACATGTACACGGTCTTCCGTAATATTCGTCCACCACCTTTGGATCACGGTTGTGTGGTAGCCAAATATATATCCGGAGAGCGGAGCCGCCTCGCGCTGCTGCGAGCGTGATAAGCAGCGCGCGCGCGATAATACGCGAGCGTTTTCATCTCGCGCGATCTTCGCGAATTCGCGAAACGATGGTATCGTCGGGACATGTTAAATTCAAAGCGGCCGGCCCGTTACGCACAAATCACGCGCGTTTCGCGTAATCACCGCGCGAAACAAAGAGCAGCCGTGACGCGCGCGCAGTCCAGTTCTGATGGTAGCCGCAGCGCGGGCATCCCCCTGGGCGGATACCCGCCGTCGTATCTCGCTCGTATATTCTCTTCTCCCTCTTTATTTTTGTCTTGAAATTTGCCAGCACACCCGGCTCTACGAGACACGTAGAGTACACGGACGCCGAGGTTTCAAAGGTTTTTGCGGCCTTATCTCCCGACCCTTGGCATAAGGGACGACGACGACGACGACGAGTCGACGAAGAGAACAACCCTGCCACGGTTAGATGGATAGACATGATGCGAACGTACGTAGACATGTGAGGGTGCACTCGCTTAATTACACCGGAGGCCTCGTGGGATGCCGAGAGGTTGAAGCGACCTTACCCTCTCCCTCGCCCCCCACCGTCCTTTTGGCTCTCTCTCTCCTCTACCTTCGACTCGTATCCCTGCCGCCGTTGCTGCCCGTCTCGCTCTCTCTCTCTCTCTCGCTCTCTTCCCCTCCCTCTCTCTCCCTTACTCTTTCCTCACGTGACGTCTACCAACCTTCCCTCCAGACGTATCGCATCTCCACGCCGAGATTTCCAAACTGGCGCGTAGATAAGCTGGTGTTGCAACCCTCCTGGGGACCCGTGGCCGGTTGCAGTCGAATGCACTGTCTGCATCGTTGAGAAGCTCTGCAAACGAACCGCAGCTCGTAATGGTGCAGGAGTAATTCCCTGTATCCGACGTTGTACCGTGAGAAATTCAGAATTCGCTCGCGACAAGAGGATCCCCACGACCTGCAGAAGGTACTTTCGGTAATTCCTCTCCCCGGCGTCCCGGCGTTACGTATTTAAGATCCGCGATATCGCACCGTGTAAAATTGACAGGAGAAAAACTCGGGGCGACCTTTGCACACCCTTCCCGATTCCGGTGAGGCAAGGAGCAGCCAATTTCTACGACGCCACGCTGCGTCTTCCTTCCGCGCACAAATTTGAATTGTACGCTTTCGCTAGAATTTTAGAGCGCACGAATGAATGTCGCTTTTTGTGCTTCTCCTTTACTCACTGATATCGGCTGAAATATGTTCCGTTGATTCGACCGGGAGCATTATCACGGATTCGCTTCGAGAGAATATACACGAGATTACGTAAGATTTCCCTCTCGGAGGTCCGACTCTTGTCTAAAAAGCCTAATGGCTCATTAGCAGGGCGCACCGAGCGAGGTGCTGACTACCCCGTTCGCGCTTCGTGCTTTCAACCCTCCGTACTCTCGCGAATTCTAATCTCTCCGGCGTTCCGCCGTGGCGTGACACGGTCAATCCGTGAGAGCTCACAATATGCGTCCGCTTAATTAGTTAATTAATGACGTCCCCTTAAATGGGCGCCGCGACTTGGGAAGCGAGAGCGGAGGCACGCTCGGTTCACCGGGACATTCATCATTCCGACGCCTGTTAGTGGCGCGAAACGCTCTACCGCTGGTCTAATCTCGCGCCCATAAATAAGATAACAATTTTTCATCCCCTACCACCGACGCTTACTTATGGGGACGCGCCCACGAGGAAGCGAAGGTGAACGAACAAGAGGGTGGAGACGCGTCGAGGGGCAGAAGAAGAGAGAGAGAGAGAGAGAGAAGAGAAGGGGAGGAGGAAAAGAGATAGAGAAAGAGAGCGGAGCGAGCTGAGGTAGACAGAAAACGGAAAAGTTTGTAACCCTCGTTACTGGGTATCGAGTTCCAATTAGATGACGATCGCATTTCCAGCGGCAGAGTCAGAAGACGTTTTTGCGTGTACCTGAGACGAACGGTCGATTGCCGACTTACCTTATCCTCCCATGGGTAAATCAAACGGACACTAATTCACGGCGTTCGGGGGATTTCTCTGACTCCGAGATCGTTATCCGCGCGGAAGTCGCAATCGTCACGAGTGTTTTATGCTGATTATCGCGAGAGCACGCGACCTTCCCTCCACCAATGACAATCGTCGCGTCTCGCTGATTACGGCCGATCGTTCCTGAAACTCTCGCGAAACTTCTGACACCTGCGAAATGTAAATTCGCAAACTTTCCGTGTGTCCGACGGAGGCGCTCGAGCTGACGCCGTGACGCGCGTCATTCGGCGAACCGTCCAACGTCGAATCGTGAAAAGAAAATTCTAGGAATGGTCTTCACCGCCGCCTGGCGGGGTGAGAAGTGCGGTGGTTAAACGGAAGGACGAAGGAGGCCGTACCGAAGGACATCGCCGCCTCGTGTACGCACGAGACTCGGCGACTTAATATGCGGCCGGGTATCTTGCCGGTGGCACGTTTTGTTTGACGCCGGCTCTCTACCGACTGTTTCGTGTACACGAAACGAGCGTAACTCGATACGGAATATCGAAGTCAACGCACCCTCTCGAGAGGGTTTCAAAAGCCACGGTATGTACCTCGCGCGACTCCGGAAGGAAGGGAAGGCAGGCAGACAGGCAGCAGAGGATGCCGGGGAGGACCGTGGCGAGGCCAGGGGAGGGGGGGAGCATGCCGCGAAGGTGGAGGATGCACTCCAATGGGTCCTGCGACAAAGAGCAAGATCAGTGTGACTCTCAGCTCTCCCCTGGGCTGTGAACAAGCTTCTCACATGTGGTTCTCACCTTGCTCCGGGGCGAGCGTCATGCTTGCAAGTTGAAAACGAGGTTAGTCACTGAGAAGGATCCGAATGGACGTGCAGCCATCGCGCGTCCGTACAGTTAGCAAAATCGTGCGTCATGGAGAATCTTCGACTGCTGTCACGACGACAACAGGAATGCCTGATGCGCCGTATCGTGTGTGTGCACGATGTACGCGCGAAAGTAGAATCTCGCTTTCCGATACACCGAGAGAGAAACCACCATTAAATGTCATAGCCACTTCGGGCTGAATTATGTCTCTTTGTTATGGTTTCAATCCACAAAGTAGCAGCAGCGATATGCATATGCAACGTTATCATCACTGACACCGGAATAATATTTACTAGGAAAATAGTTCTCCCGACTATCGTGAGCTGGATTGTATCGGACGCATCCTGGTGTTTTTCTTTCTCTCAAAAATTAATTAAACAAGAAGATAACGCGGGCATCGGATGTCGAGATCGAGCTACTTAAGAAATGTGTTTACGCACTGGAAGAAAATATTTCATATCTGTAACTATAATCGTCATAGCGATTGAATCGTGTTACTACAGTAACTTGCGTGAATTTAACCCACAAGTAGACCCTGAGAAGAAGCAAAAAATAGTCATTCGTCTACCTCGACACTTGCACAGCCCGCGAAGACCGGCAAGCGCCGTTTGCTGACGTATCGCGACTCGGCCGAATCTTGACGGACCGGACGCGCTTCGATGAAATTTATTCATCCGCTTCATACGCGGCCGGAGAAAGAGAGAGACAGTATACGAGCTGGTATTGACAGTCACTGGGGGTTCGAATAAGTGGTGCTCTCCGTGGCTGACTTCGGCCGACGGGGGTGCGACTGAGGAGAGTTTACGTCGACAGCGCACGGTAAACCCCCGGAATTGTGGCTCCCCTTGCGCCTCCAGAGACCCCAGGCCGGGTATTGAAAATTACATCTTACTCTGCCGTGAGCCACCCACCCAACCGCCCAGCCACCCTTCGCGAATCAGCAGCCCTCCTCCCATCTACCTAGCTGCTACCTGGCGCGAGAGAGAGAGAGAAAGAGAGCATTGCCGCGATGCGTTTGTAATCGGCCGCAATCGTTCCTCGACGCATCGAGAGGCGCGGTACGCCCACTTTCTCGATACGGCGAGCGTTGCCGCGCTCGCCACCCTCTTCCGGAGCGCTTTCAACGATGCGGATACCATCGGAAATGCATTATAACGAGCAGCCCGAGACCGGACCGCCGGAGATCGCGAATTAAGCCCGCCTCGTTTTTATCGCGGCCGGCTGTGTGTGTTCTTATTTTTTGCAAGGACGTTCCGCCCTACACGAACGGCTTCCTGCCCCC
>NW_014559267.1:344702-345113 GCF_001313825.1 Dinoponera quadriceps
CCCCCCCCCCCGCGAGGAAAGGGTTGATGCGGTATCAAATTATTAACTACCGAATTTCCCGCACGAACCCAACGACCTCCTTCTTCCCTCCACGTTTCCGACCGCTCTTTGATTCCTCGGAAACGCGCGTTCGCGCGTTTACGTTCGCGAAGCTTACGTGGGAGCTTCGCAAAAGCGCGCGGGCCGTTGTATAATTTAAACAAGAATGCGAGACGCTCCCGAGGCGAGTTCAAGCAGAAAGAAAACGCCCCCGTTCCCCGCGACATTGAATCCCGGCATACATGCATAACAGCCGCGGTGTTTCTTCGTGACTCGAAGTTCAAGGAGAGCCGCCGGAGAGCAGCGGGTACATCAAAGCACACCGGTGGACGCGCGTCGAGGCGAGGGTGTATGATCGGGGAGGGGGGGGGG
>NW_014559267.1:345125-357805 GCF_001313825.1 Dinoponera quadriceps
GGGGGGGGGGAGGGGCGATAGATAGCGCGCGAACTCGAGGAGAAAGAGCCGCGGAGATATAAGAAATGTACAAGGTCCGAGCGGGGGTGTTGGTGCGTAGTGGAAAATATTGTGAGGCGAGAGGAGGTGTCGTCGTCGTTTTGAGAGACGCGTCGGGAAGATATCGGGTCGAGAGAGGGAGAGAGAGGAAGAGAGAGGCGAGAACAGCGGTGAGAGACGAGTCGGCTCGGCCGAGAGAGGGAGGAGGGGTTTTGGAGGAGAGAGGGTGGCTGCTTCCCGTGGAAATATCGAGGCGCGAGGGAAAAGTATAAACATTTAGACAAGTTTAAACTCGGAACTTTCTTTCGCCGGGCCGCGACGAAGGGAGGCTGCGGGCGATCTGACGTCTCTCCGAGACTTCAATATTTGTTAAACTCCGCCGTTCCACCAGCGTGGGCCCCCCTCTTCCTCCCCGACGTTCTTTCACCTTTCGGTGCCGCCCGCGCACGCTTGTCCTCTATCCGAGCGAGCCACACGCGGCAACCCCTCTTTTATAACGCATAAACTCCGGGATATAGGGACGTATACGTGTGACATATAGATTTTATATACGATTACGTCCAAGTGCACCGCCGCCGGGGCGGCGCAGCGCGCGCGCGTTTCTCATCCGGTCCAATAAACCTAAGTGATTTCGCGCTCGTATTTTCGCGGTTTCATTTCGATTGTGCCGCGACCGTGATACCCCGCCTGCGAATACCACACATACCGTTCGAGTCGTTCCGAATAATCCTGAATGTAAAACAGCCGGTTACCGTATTCCGATCAAGGACGACAAAAGGTTTATTGCGATCGAAGAAATAATTTGCCATAGAAACTGAATTAAGGGCTGAATGAGAAGAAAAGAACAGTATCGTTTTGAAGAAATATATACGTGATAATCCAGTTTTGAAAAGTATGCGTAGAAGAGAAGGTTTTCGGAGCAACTCGCTGTGATCTTTGGCTGACTCTTTCGGATTTAACTAAAAGCGAAAAAGTCGTTCGTCTCGAGAGCAGTGCCGAAGTATCGCCCGGAATGGACGAAATCAGCGATAAACCGGCTAAATAACCGGTTCCTAGCTTCGAAATCTCGTTGTGTAGTGAAAAATATACCAACACAGCCTTATTCGATAACTTTTAACAAAAACGTCGTTATCGTTACGTTGCCGGGGCGCAGCTTGTCTGCAGTACGTTGAACATGCGCGACGACGATGTGAACAACAACGACGCTGTCGTTAAAAATTAGAAAGCGGTCCTGCAGCCACGTTACGCTGACGAAATACGCGCAACCAGATAGCGTAGACGCGACCGACAGTCGGATTGCGACACTCGGAAGGGCCGTTCGCGTAAGACGAGATGGCTGCGATCCGTTACGATTAAGGGCGACCGCGGCGTACCTGAAATGATCACACGCAATGCTCTCACGCGCTCATGACGGTGCACAGTGGTAAGAGGAAGCATAAATCCTTTAATATCCGCCAGAGATTACGGCTGCTTGGCGTGCGTCTAGCCAACTCCGGGCTTTCCCGGCCATGACGAGAGAGAAAGAGAGAGGAACGTCCGTAGACCGGGCGCGCCGATGTAACTGGAACAGCCTGGAAGTGGCTGGAATCATCCGAAGTCCAAAGCGAGCGAAGAGCGAGAGGGTCGTAGAGTTGGTAATTGGCAATATGAGTGGCTGGATCCTGCAGGATGTCGGGTCAGTCGCGCGCCCCTGGGAGCACCCCCTTTTCTGGGGTGGCGGACCACCACCACCACCGCCACCCCCCGGTCCCTCTCGTCCCACCTACCTCCGGTTCCGTCGACGGGGGGAGGTCGAGGGGAAGCAGGAATCAAATTGAGTTTCATACTCGCAGGGACTCTCACCCTGTGTACTGTCCATAAGCTCGTGCTATGCCCGGGATACACGCTCCCGTATCGCTCCGCACTTCTGATTTTAGGATCGGCCGGCCGAGTCGTCTCTCCCGGTTCGCGGGATGCTGTTTTAACGTCAACAATCGCGTCGAGAGATCCGACGAGACCGGGATGCCCGGGGCTCGGCGATCCAAGAAACGCTTCTCCGAAGCTCCGACTAGCGCGAGACGTCGACCAACGAACTATTTGTCCAATAGCGCGCGACAAAACATTTCTATCTCGTCACAGTGCCCTTCTGTCCCCCACGATATGAGTCACGGGAGAAATTTTGTGTAAGATATTTGTCGAAGTATTTGTTGTATCATACAGAGAGAGAGAGAGAGAGCTCGTTGTGTATTTTCAGGGAACAATATTCCCCCTTTCTCTTCCTCTCTTTCTCTCTTGTGATTACAGCGAATCGACGACACTGATAATCAGCGCGGTTCAGCCGTAGGACGAAATCAAGTCGAAGGGGTTGACGGGGGTCGAAAAAGGAGGAGAAGACCGCTCGGTTGTGCGGCGGCGTCTGGACCGCGGATAATAGGAAACTGCCGGGGTATCTCTGCTAATCACGTTAAGTCCGGCAGACCGCTTTGTGCCCCGCGAACGAGCCGAAATTCCCAAGTCCGAAACTCACGGCCAACACGAGCGCAATCCCGCCGGTTTCTCCTCATTCTCACCCCCTTCGCGCCCCCGTCCCATCTACCACCCTCGGCGGCACAACGGCGACCGTCCGCCGGAGCGAAACTGAAATTCAACCTCTTCCACTTCGTTCTCATCGCGCCCTGCGTATCTAAATGAGCGACGGAGACTCGCAAAACGCTCGACGGACGTAAGCGAGATATATATATATATATATCTCTCTCACTCTCTCTTTCTCCCCGAGAGAAAGAGAGAGAAAAACGTTCAACGGCTTCGCGAATCTGACGCGAACGTATCGCAACGAATCTCGTCGTCTCTTTCTCGCGTCTTCGACGATCTCTCGGGGGGAGAACGAAGGATGTTAAAAATGTCTCGCTCACCCCCTCACCCGCCCCTCCTTCCCGTCGGACCTCACATTTCTTGTTCCGTCGTGTTGCGTACGACGAGGGTGCGAGCGACGGGAACTTTCTCGGCCACAAAGTCCGGCACCACGAGCGTGTCATAACTTCAGACGGGCTTTCCGACTTGTGAATCTCATTAAAATCATTGGTGCGTGCTTTCCGGTTTCCAGGCTTCGCGCCGGGCGACCGACGAGTCTATTAAGATGACCACGTCCCCGTGATATTGCTCAGACATCAGGTTACACCGCGTCCTCCTCCGTCCGCCCGCCGAGTCGCGGATATCTATTTTATGTGGGTTTTTTCTGGATTCTCCTTTATTTATATCTTACTTCGAGAGGGAAAGAGAGAGAAATATCGCCGACGTAATAAATACACTGAGGGCGCGCGTGGAATTTACGTGACGATATTTCAAAGCGTACGCTGAGAGAAAAATGCGCTGCATTCAAGTATCTACTAAGGAGTAAATATCTTCTATAAGGAATATTGTGAGATGATTACTTGATCCAATATTCCTTAGCAAACATTTTAATGTATACTGAGAAGAAAGTACTTGAAAATTTATTTGTGAGGTAGAAAACAGGGTGAAGCAAGCCTTATTTCCAGAAAGTGAATCTCATTTCTGCGAAAAGTAAGCCTTGCATCCTGTAAATAAATGTTTAAACACTTTCTTCCCAGTGTGGCGCTCTTTTTCTTTCAGCGTAGAGTTAGAGAGTTCGATGACGACGTCGCTTCCACGAGAAAGATCGATTTGATTATTAAACATGAATCGCCGAACATTATGGATCGTGTTTCAGCGAACTCGACTTTTCATCAATTCTCCAGTTTCACTCGGTTGTAGAGGGAGAGTTGAGAAAAACTAACGACCCGTAATGTGTTACGGTATATATTTCTTTTCTCACTGCAGTTATGCCCGACGATCGCCTGCATTCCTCGTGCTCGCATTCCGCGATATTATTCTGGAACGTAACAAACCGGTATCCCCTATTCCGTTCTATTCGCACGGAAAGCAAGATTACGTTGCAACACGAGCCGAACACGATCCGATGCATTAGCGTTTGGGTATCTATTGCCCGTAATTAATATAAAACGGCGGCTGGCCTTACACCCTCGTCCCTCGCTGCTTCCGGCTAAGCTCCCGGATGTATCGGCCGATATTACACGTACGGGCGAATTTGAATAATACTCTTTATCGGCCGGCACGCCTCCCCCTCCTCGTTATCGCGGAAACCGCGAAAGTATGCGTGCGTATTTATCGTAAATATTCCAAGCGGGTTTAACCCCCGCGGGAGACCGTATCGTCGTCGGATACCCGGCGTTATAAGAAGCGCGCTTCGCGAAAGTTTTTAATGCGTTTTAAGGGGGATACATTGGAGCACATTCCCCGACGGTCATCATTCGGCGGGGGTATCGTGAATTTCGTCGAAGCTCGGGCGCGAAAGCGTTGACACGCGAAATATCGTGCGATGGGCCGATCTAATCGCCGGAATGAACTTCAACGCGCGCGCGCTCTCGATAAATTGCACGTGACCGTAGCCGTACTTTTTCAAACAACGGGGCACGCGAAAAGAAACACCCATCCCACCTTCCGTCCATCGGTCCGCCCTTCCTTCCTTCCTTCATTCCTTCCCGCCTTCCTTCCTTCGTGCGGACGAAGAACGCTTAGATGCCCATCTTTTTTCCGCGGGGTCTATTAAACTCTTTCGCGGTCGGTGCAGTAGGAGGTCGAGTGTAATTTGTAGAAGAAGGACCGACCAAAAAGGGTTGCTCCCACGAAAAGGGGCCGGGGGGAGGGGGGGATAATGCGACCCTTGAGATGCCAGACCGCAGAGTGATCTACGATGGCCTATCACATCCTCCGTGTACTTATACTCCGTATCGGAGAGCGCCCGGTCAGCCCGACCGCCACCATGTCGCGGTATAAAAAGGTAGAAAAAGGGGAGGGGGGAGCGACAAGGGGAGCAGGAAGAGGAGGTGGTGGATCAGGAGGAGGCGGGAGGTCCGATTTTGCGGGCCGTAGAAATTAAACCACCGCGAAAAGTATGCAAATTCGAGCAAAAACCAAACCGGCACACTCCACCCGCCCTCATCCCGCTTACTCGAGCACTCCCCCCCCCCCCCNGTCCGTCCAAACCTCGTTACGTCCCTGGCCCGGACCGCCAGACCGAAAACTCATTAACGAATGCAAACGAGGTAACGTTGTGGACAAATTTAATAAAATCGTGCACGCGCAATTAGTTTCGCCGGGAGTAAACACGTTCTGGTGAGCTGTCCCCCTTCCCGGGCCTGCAGAAATCCACAATTTCTCGCCCTACCTGGAAATAGTCGGGAGCCTGTGGAATTTAACGGAACACCACTCGCACGTATCGCTGATGAAAGTGGTGATATGCGCTCCGTACGAACGCCCCCTTCCCCTCCGCGATTCTTCATACCGGTGATATCGGTATTGCTTCTCACGTGCGCCCCTTTGTCGTTGCCTCGATTCCAATCGTTGCTCTTACAGATTTTGTCCCGGATCTTATCCCGGAGCAGTCGATAAAAAAGTTGATCCTATTCCGTTCTATTTTCCCGAGATATGAAAATCAACGAGGAAAACTACGACGAAGAAGACAAAACGAACACAACGTGAAGCGTCCTCCGTTTGCACGCCGTACGGTTAACAACTTTCTCCGGTGTCTCGAGTTACCTACACGGCTCACAGAAGTGTCCGTCACTGTGCATTATGCAGAAGGCGCCGCGTGGTTTATTTATTCAAAAGCTCGCTCAATTTCCAGCGATTCACAAGTTTTTCCGAGGATCGGCGAGAAAACGCGTTTTATCCTCGGAACCCGCTGAACGTGCATCAGTATTTACACGAACTCCGCTCATAGATCGTACATTTTGTATGGCCCTCAGCCCCTTGCCGAGCCCTAACCACGGTCTCCTTCCATGTACACAAGAATCAGCGTCCGAAGAAGGCGCAATGACATTGATTTATACACGTCGAAAATCAAGTTTGCGCTCGCGCTCGACATTTGAATATTGCGTTTGAATATTTTACAGCGGCCATCAGTTTCGCTTAAAATATGTTATAACCGCGTACCGGCGGCGAGAGTTTCCGGACACTCGCCGAGAGCGAGCTCGAACTTTCGCGGAACAACATTAACAACGTTTGTTTCGCCGGAATTGTTTCCCCGGCCGGATTGTTGCTCGCAGGACTCGCGCTACGTGTTTCCTTCGCTGCGAGACGCGCGTATTAACATAAGCGAAATCGAAACGTATAAGCGAGGGAAAAACTTGATCCGTCCGCGCGCGTGACGAAAAAAAGCAAGAATCCGTTCGAGGTGTTCGAGGGTCATCTTTTCGCGAGACGCAGCGCGAGTTTATCATCGAATACCCGCCCTCACCCCCCACCCCCTCGCTCTCCGCACCTTGTCTCTTCCGTGCCGTAGTCGCAAATTGAATCTTCCCGGACGACAGGATACTTCATTATTTAGCAGCGGCTTCCGTCGGCTATTTGCAAAATTATTGTTACGGAATTGGGACGAGGGTGGCGCGCGTTCGAGCCAGCCGAAGAAACGAGTTCACGTTCTTTTCCCAACCTCCATTTAGCCTCCCTCGTAAAGAACTGGAACATATACTCCCCGGCAACGCGCATTTCTTCCGCAGCGGCGGATATTGCGAAACAGTACCGGCGAAAATGCGGTGGGGAAACTTAATCCACGGTTTACCCTCTGCAATTAATACATTAGCGCGCCGCTACGCTCGAGGAAATACGACGATTTGAACACGTTCGAGCAGTTCGCGCGCGTGACTCGCTCTATTGTTTTCTTCGTGGTGTATTTATTAGCCCGAAACACCGCGTAAGACGGCGAAACCACATCGAAACCTTGAGACACGAGAGAGAGAGAGAGAGAGAGGCCGATTTCCCTTGCGTTTCTTTAAGCAAAGAGGAAGATCACATCAAAATCATGCCAAGATAATTGATTCAACTTCTTCGAAAATTTGTTTCACTAATTATTAGGTAATTGTTAGCAAACAATTGGTAACTAGTTTAATTTATTGTAGGAAAATATAAATATTTAACGTGCGTCACTGCGCGTTAAACATTTATATCCTCCCGGAATAATTTAAATAGTAAATCGCTGAAAGAAATTATGGTTATTCCCGGCCTCGTCTATACTCTTCTTACGGTTATAATTATAAAAAATAATAGCAGCAATATGCATATAAGGTGTTACTATCACCGCCATTGTAGTAACACTTACTAGAATAATAATTTCCCTGAATAATTCTTTCACTATGACGATTATGATTACAAACACCAAATATTTTTCTCTCAGCGTGCAGCAGCCGCGATCAAATCTCTCATAGTTTATCGTATATTGTCACAGTTACCATCTACAGGCTCGTTGTAAATATTATTCGTCGTCGAAAATAAAATGTTGCAGTACACGTGCGACTGATTTACCTTGACCACTCCCTTGCGACACTCGCAATCATCCTTGGGAATCCTTGGCGATTTAACGAAATTTCCGGTACCTAAAGGTAGCTTGATATGTCTCTCGCTCTCTCTCTCTCTCTCTCTCGGAACAGCGCCGGTCTTTCGGACAGGGTAGTTCTCGCGCGCGCACAACTCGGCTAGATCTTCCAGTGTCGACCCTGTCGACCGGAGGAGAATAAAACATTGCGGCGCGCCCCCCGCGAGACATCGGCGGATGATTTGTGAGTGGAAACAATAAGCGCCCCCTACAATATTCATCACGAGAAGATCCCCCGCTCGCACCGCCGGCTACTGGCACGTTCCGGCAAAAGAAGAAGAACTGCCTTACGCCGAGGGGAGGGGGGATGTCCGGCTAAAAGTTTGATGGGTTACCGCGTGCCCTTGGGAGAATGGCCGCAAGGCGCATTGCTAGGCACCTCGCGTGGCCGCGTCGCAGAACCTGAAGGATTTCGGGATTCTATCAAACTGGACAATGCAATAATGCGTCGCACCCCTTCCCCTCTTTCTCCGTTCGCCCTTTCCGCCCTGCCGGTTATCACGTGAAAAATAGGCGTGCTGGGTGCCCGTTCCCGCGGGATCGCGTTCGGCAGGAGCGCGTTATGCGTTTAGTTTCCGCGATACCGGATTGGCAGACGTAAAAGCTGCCGGCGGCCGAAACATATTTTTTTCATCCCGCGCGTTCCGATATATTCCTCCGTGTACACGTCGATTTTTCAACGCTGCCCGTGTCGCTTCGTTCGCCTCCGTCTTCCACCTCGGCGACGAGACCGGTCCGAGCGGTATCATCGGATACCGAACGATTCCCGTTCCCGGACGCTTCTAATTATTCATTTCGTTTAATCATAAGAACGAGTTAGTTGCAAAGGCCCGTCGAGGTGTACACTTGCCGGCCGAGGCCCACGGGATTCTTCGCGAGCTCCTTCGGCGGCGTGTTCCTCCTCGGCTCTCGGAGACGAGATGCCGTTCAAACACATCTCGACCACGAGCAAATACGGATCTTAGATACTCCGGGACATTTTAAATTGGCCATTATACTATTTAACTTAAGGGACCGCTGCGCCACGCACTGAGGAGGTCACGGAAAGAGAGAAAGAGAGAGAGGGAGATAGTGAGGGCGGGTAGGTTTCGGTCGGCGCTTCCACACATGTAACTGTACCATTCAAACCAGAGCAAACAGCGTTAACGGTATTTGCCTACGCGTCCTTGGCGATCTAATGTCTTCGCCGGTTCCACGAGAAAGGTTAAAATTTCACGTCGCCGACCGGGAGCGACGTGCGAGCGGAACGGCGATCGCGATTCCCGGGGCTAATTTCGAGCCGTGAAATCGCGCCGGTAATTTTTTTATAACCGCGTCGAGAGCGCGCGGGGGACAAAACTTTCCGTTCTCCCCCGGTCGTGCCAGACTCGCCAGGCTCGCGCTTAACTTCGGACCGTCTCTTTCATTGACTCTGATAACCCGCCGGGACTTCGACGTAATCTTGAAAGAGAATTCATAATTATCCCCGCGCAGAATCTTCGATGGCCGAGTGCTTTCGGCTCCGAGGTAATTTCGTAGGCGAGCGATCAGAGCGTTATCTTAAGGGTACGTTGTATCACGGAGGGAGAGAGAGTGTGTGAGTGCACGCGCTTATATCGTAAATGTTCGACTGAAAATTGCAAGATACACGAGGGCAAATAAGGCGGGCGCCGTTAAAAACGCTTTCATGCGTTTAAACTCGCCGAGGAAGCCGCGAGGAAATTGGCCGGTGCCGAATGTGCACCACGAGCAAACAGAAGACAATGAGCCGAGGTTTTTAATCGAGTCTCCTGCTCCCTGCAGCGGAATTAACTCAAATTATACTGCACGGCGCCGTGCTCCCAATGCCGATTTAGAATTCATGCAGCCTTTTCAAAATCTCCATTGTGCGCGGTGTAATGGTGGTGGGAGAGCGCGGGGGGCAACCGGCGTAATACGATTGTCGGGCGTTTTTAAAAGGTTTCCTCCGCCGCACTTGTATTCCCCGGCGCTTCGCCGTTGCGCGTGTTGATCAACGACCGGCTCGAATTATAATTCGAGTCATTTTCGTCTCTCAAGACGAACGCACGCGTCAATATAAGCACACCGAGAGAAAACGGGGAAAAATAGAATAAAGAATTAAAAAATATTCGGTGGACCTAAATCTAAATTCCTGTGTTTAAATGGGATGAACTAGAAAGCGACAAATTTGAGAGAATATATATAATTCTTCAAGAATTTGTTTTCAGTATAAAAGAAATATATATATATTAGCATAAATATGTTATCAGTACCCAAAGCAATACTTTTTCTGAATAATTTTCCTCTTGGTACACAGAGAAAAATACTGAAATCTCTCAATGCAGTTGCTTCTTTTCGATTTTTAACAAAAGAATTCAATTTCCACTGATAAATTCAATTTTCAGCTAATACAAGAACTTTATTGAAAAATGAACGCGTCCTTTATGTTCGATGCGAAGTTACAGCGACGATTTCGCGAATTCACCGCACGGGGATACACGGCTAACAAACGGGAGAGTAAAAAGCTAATTTGAAACGTAAGTAAACCGATCGCCGTGCGATGATACGTCGATTTTCCCGATCGTAAACGTCAGCGGCGAAATATATTGCACGCACTACGAAATGCAGAATACTGGTTTACGACGTGCGCGCGCGCATACATATACACATGTATGCGAAACTCATAAAATCGCGACGGGCAGAAAAACGAAGGAGGTCCTCCGCCGTCGGTTTCCATGGGACTGAGAAATAAAAATGAGTCTGTCGCTTCCCATATTAAGTGTAGGCAGCTCTACCGTCCAGGACACCCATGGGGGCGCGAGCCGGATCGCAGCGACGTATTTAAATAAAACATTGTATCGCGCTGCAATTCACCCTCCGCCCGCGAATACCCTCCCTCCCGCGCCGCTCACGCCGTCGTGCTCACCCCCCCGGCAAATAAACAAATTAAGCGCTGCACCGCGAACGCCGCTGTGCCGCAGTGGCCGACCTCAGGCGCTTAACAAACTGTCCCGCGCGCGTCGTAATCAGTATTTCGACTCTCCGCCGGCTCTGCCGGACTCTTCGACTTCGCCGATGAACGCGCCAGCTCGAGCCGTGAGACGCACGCGACAACACGCAAACGTTTGAAAAACGTTTCGCGCTTGAAGTCGGTCCTTGTTAACCAAATTTCCGTGGAATTTTTCACGCAAATTTAACACAAAATTTCGACTGTGCGCGCGGAATGAGAGAATTAATTCCCACGGCTGAAAACTGGCTCTCTCACGGATGAAAATAAGCCGACCACGCAGAACTGAAATTCAGTTAATTTAGCTGAATTTTTTTGCACCTGCTTCTCAGCTCCTGCAGCTGCGGGAGCTGGAAACTAGGTCTAATAACGATATTTCAGTTGTATTATACAGCTAATTCCTCTTTTCCGTGCGATAAAGCCCGTTATATAATATGTCGAATGTCGTCGAATGTCGGAACGCAGCCGACGGTCCATTGAGAAGAACTCGAAGAATAAATTCTCTCATTGGACCGCCGGCCGCGACACTCGACAACGACACACGACTCATCGTGTAACAGGCCCAGGATGTTCTCCTTGCGGTCGAGGAACGATCGACTGCGATTGGCCAATTTTCTCACGGCTTACGTTCTTGCGTGTGCCCGAATCGCACTCGACGCAACGACGCGCTAGATATTTGCTGCACGCTCGTCGATGGGCCGCTTCCTCCGGCCGATATCAGGAGTGATCTTAAAGGGATAGACGCGGTGAATTACGGAGAGGGTAGGCCGTCCGTCCAAGGGCGATCGCGCCCTTTTCACAGATCATCCGACCGACGACGACGGGGTGAAGAATTTCTCGCGCGCGAGAAGAACGAGCCAGGCGCGCGGGGGGGAAGAAAGGGGAGGCGTGTTGTGTGGAACGCCATGTTTGTCAAGACCGGGCGGTTTGCGCCTTAAAACGGTAAACGAAGAAATGGTCGGTATGAAACGCCATTCCCAACGACAAAGAAGCCGCTCGATGCGTCTCCCTGGTCTCCGGGGAGAGAGCGAAACGATTAATCAGCTGTTGGCGAGGCGGGGCGGGCGGAGGGGAGGAGAGAAAGAGAGAGAGCACGTCCCCGAGGATACAACGAAACTCCTCCGCACAATGTTTCTTTTCTTCGGGGGCTGGGCTGTTGCTGTGCGGCCGTGAATCGCGCGAAAACCGCCGATTTTCTACGCGTAGGTCCGCGCGCGAGACGCGTGTGGCCCGCCGATGACTCGGCGATCCGTCCAAATATTTGACTTCCCGAGGTCCCAGAAGGATGTGTCGAATAGAGGGCTGGATTTTGGTCAGGTACGCGCGCACGCTCGTTGAAGCCCTCCAGAGAACACGTAGATCATTGCGGCCGCGGGAGCGCCGCGCGTTCTACCGCTTCGACGCGCGTCACTTTTCCAGAGCATCGGCGAGCGGACGGGCTCAAAGTCCGCTCGACGGCGATCGGTATCGGCCGAGTCGAAATTTGAAAAATCTTACGTCAAACCCACAATTTTACCGAGGTGTTTCGAAAGTTCGTCCGATATTTCACGAAGCCAGATTTCTTACGAAGTTCGCGAAGCAACGAGACGGTAAAACTGCCGTGCCCGGTAACCCGTAAAGCAAAAGAAGGAGGCTTCCCGCCGTGGTCCGAGGCGTGATCGCTTCGGAGGATGCATTAAGAGTCGGCCGCGCGCGACGATTCATTTAAAAGTCGCGAAAACGCGTCCTCACTTCTCATCGGTACGACCGTCACGAAACAGATAGCGGGCGGAAACTCGCTCGCTCGCTCTTTCGCGCACGAAGTGCAAAGTACGTGAGGTACACCGCCGCGCCGAGAGAACCCGAGATTTACGCGAGTTTTACATTCCTCGACACGGCCAGGACGATTCATCATTTACCCGTGTCCGACTCACGAAAGTATCATCCCCCGCCTCCGGTAATCCCGCGGCTTTCCCGCGAGCACCTCGGGGCCGGCGTCAAAACTTTCGCGAAGAACTCGCGCGCGCGCTCTTTTTTTCTCTCCCCCCTCCACTTTTTTCTTTCTTCCTCGCCCGAGATCCCCCGAGCGAGAGCGCGCGCGCGCCGAAGCGGACGTCCGCCTGGACGTCGCGCCTCGACGTCGTTACGACCGACAGGAAAGAAAGCCCGCCGGAATGTTGCCGCATGTATCACGGTGTCTCGCGAATTCAAGGAAGAGAGAGAGAGAGAGAGGGGGGGGGGGGGAAA
>NW_014559267.1:357837-407112 GCF_001313825.1 Dinoponera quadriceps
GGGGGGGGGGGGAGAATAACGCACCATCGTGGTCTTCCTCACCGCCGGAGAATACGAAAATCCCGCAAAGCAGCACGGGGCCCCCTGCGGCTTCCTAAGGCGCGCAGGAGCCGCGAGGAGAGCCACGGAATTTCATGAGGACCGCCGAACCCGCCACGATGAATATTTCTCCGGGTCCGCGGATTATCATACGGAATGAGATTGCGCCTGAATCATTGATGGAGCGCCCGTGCGCGCGCGACTGATGCCGCAGGTAACTCGGCAGCGCGAGCTATGCCGCGAATTCCGCGGACGATTACCGCGATTTTTCGCGCCGCGCATCATCGCCGTCCACCGCGGCGAACCTCACCTGACTCTGTCGGGCTGCTCTTCGCCCGCTCTTACCCGCGTCTCTCCGTCGTGCCTTCGACACAAAGTTATTACGTCGTCTGCTATGTGTGTGTGTGTGTGTTAGGGAAGTCATACGGAGAGAAAAATAGATCCGGTATTTATAACTGTAATACCGTAACACCATAGTAGAATTACAATCAGGAGAAGCATTTTTCTAGTAAGTGTTACTACAGTGTCAGTGATGATAACCTCACGTGCATATGGTTAGTAATATTTTTTGAATACAACTATAAGAAGAGTATAGTTGAGGCCGAAAATAACAATAATTCCTCTCAGTGTGATGTAAGTTATTTTTATCCGCAAGGAGAAGTCCAATGTAGAATAAAAATGCTCATATTCTTGTTTCGTCACACTGCATAACGCGATCCCTCACACTGAAAGAAAAATAATCGGTGTTTCTAACTATAATCAGCGTAGTGAAAGAATCATATAATCAGTTTCGAATTTTCACCCCAAGATGCGGGCATATTCAATATATCAAATAATCCGATGTAAACAATCTGTTAAATAATCATCCGCGAAAATGAGAAATTCTCATTATTACCTCTGCATCTTCGCGATACCGTTCGTGTCGCGCACGTGTCATCACTTTGCGCTCGAAACCAGCAACGACGGCAATAACGGCCTCGATAACGTATCGGGACAATTCCTGCGGCCTGTCCCACGCGTCCGCGTAACAAATCGTCCTAAGTCTTACAATTACGTGCCAGCAACGGCCAACCCGGCCCCGGTGCGATTTCGCACAGAGCGTGCGCGCGCGCGCGCGCGAGAGAGAGAGAGCGAATCTGCGAAATAGACGGGAACATACGATCGACGGGAGGAGACGAATGCACAAGCAGACGCGCGTCATTTGTTCGGGCTCGTCCCTCGTGTTGTTTGCATCCTGCAACACATCCGGCGCCCCAAATAATCGCAGCGCCGGTCCTTTTCTTCTCTGTCTACCCGAGCCTACCGACAAATTGCACCCGCGTCCTCCTGGGAATCCCGGCGAAGTTATGACCGAGGCTGACGACTTTCCGACTCCCGTAATTACCGTTCTGCGCTCGCTCGTGCCCTCCGAAAGTGCGTCCCAAAAGGTTATCGGGGATAACCCCGAGCGCACGTACGTATACACGTCATTTCCAAAATACAGTAGAGATTGGCAGCTAATCCGTCGCCGATATATATATATATATACCCGCATCGCCGTGATCATTTCGCCGCTGCGGCTCGCCTAGCCTTTCGCCGAGGGTCTCGTTCGCTTAAGTCATTCGGACGTGAATTGCTGCGGTCCGGGCCGTCTTCTCGTCAAGGTCCCATCTTGTCATTGATAACGCTCTCCTCGGCAAGATAATATCAAGCAGACATCGAGATTTCCGCCTTCTGTTACAACATCGCGTCGAGGGACAAGGAAACGTCGACGAGGCTTCTAATTCGATTCTCAGTTCCCGCGACAACGCGACGTAGTCGATCAAAATTTTCATTGATGGTCACAAGACAGACAGACAGACAGAAAGAGAGAGAGAGAGAGAGAGAGGGAAGGAGGAGAAAGCCGGGGCGGAGGGAGGGATAAGATTGCGAAACGAAGGAATCCGCGATGCGAGACGCGTCGCGAGATGCGAGTCGCTAAGCGGCACGAAATCATACGTGCGCTCTCTCTCTCTCTCTCTCGCACGGAAAGCCATACGTTATACCTACGCCGAAGCGAGCGAGCGGTATCTACTTCCTCCACCCCCCCTTCCGATTTCCGCGAGCATCGCGGGGGGCTACAGGGATTAATGGCGGCCGTACTTTCGGTATAATAATAAAAAGATATCGAAGGATGCGCGCGCGGTGCACGCGCGGGAGAGCAGGGTTCGCGCCCTCTGCGCCGATCCTGTGCATACCCCGGCCGTCTTGCCGGGTGCAAAGGGGGTGGAGTGAGTAGGAATAGAGAGATAGCCGGGGTGTACTAGGGTTTTCAGGGGTATATAGGTGGAATATCGCGAAGGAAAGGCGCACAGTGGTTGCGCGTACGGTCACCAGGGGCGTGTCCGGTACCGCCTTCGCAGCATCAGCCCCCGTGAAATCCGCCAGCCGCCTGGGCTCCCACCCCGACGGCGACGGGGCTACCTATGCACCTTAACTCTTAATTTGCAGGGACCTCGCTCTTAATTGCGGAGCAGCGCCCCGGCCTCCTGCACCTGCGCGATGAGGACGCGCCGCGGCTGCCGCGGCCATCCGTAAGTCCATCGACTTCCTAACGTCGCGTTAAGCAAACCCTCCCCCCCCCTCCTGCCCCCTGATCGTTTTGAGATCAATTTTCGCGAGGCACCGCGCGCACGTTGCAAGCCGGAGGAGCCGTGAGGTCGCGTGAAGAAGGGCGTGACACGCGCACGCGAGGGAAACGAGACTCGGCTCTGTCGGGAGGTGGAATCATTTGTGAAATTGTTTATTTTAGGGAATATGTGTGTCCTCGGACACAGTTCGGGTAGAGGTCCTTGCGTCGTGAAATTGCGTAAGAGAGGGGTGAACGTAAGGGGTTGAACGTAAAGCGGTGGCTACGATGAGAATGTAAGGCGTAAGACTTAAGCTTCTAGCCTGAAGAAATTCACCGACCAGAGTCGAATGTGGGAAGAATAATCGGCTGTGATCGGCCAATTACTCACGGTTTAAGTCCTATGTTTGAAATTCTCATCGCAGACACCGCTTGAGAAACGACGAAGCTCGGCAGTGATTCTCCCGGCGAGAGCAAAGTGTCCGTCTTAGGTATTCACGCGTTGCGTGGTCGCGTAATTTTACGTTGAATTTAATTTGGGCAGCAATTATAGTCGACGCGATAAAGCAGTAGGTTCGAGAAAACGAGGGAATCTGGAGGACTCTCATCACGCAAGGTAATGCACGATCGTAACTCAACGACGCGTCTTCATGATTCATTACTTAATACTTAGTTCTTCAAGTTCTCCGAGAGAGAGAGCTGGGGCGATATTTATCTTCATACAGTTTTAATATCGCCCGCGAAAATCGCCCGCTCACTGTTCCGCTGCTTTTTCTCATAAGCGCCCGGAGAATCTCTCCTCGTCTTCTATTCCGGCCTTACAGCGCATCGTACTCCGACAGGATGAAGTTTCTCCGCGAAATTGTCGTTCGCGCCCTGAAACTTTGCCCCGGCGTCGTACAGACTGCCGGTGTAACGTAAAAAGATATACTTTAATACAAAATTCATCACGGTAAAACGGTGTACGCGTTTCATTGTACGACGCGAGTCGCCGCACACGCCATTACCAAAACCGATGAGTCGCATAATCCCAGAAAATTTCGGGAAATTCATTCGGGGTGGGAAATTTCACTCATTATCGTCACGTCCTTCCTTCCCCTTTTCATCGAACAGTACCTCGAGAATAAACCGGATCATCTATCACGTGCTATGCAAGCACACAGCCGTCATAAATCTGAAATATTTACAGTATAAGTTTACGCGGATGTTTACAAAAGTTTGCATTTCTAAAATTTGACGTGAAACACACACACACACACACACACACAGTGTTTACCTGCGAACGCGGGTAACTTTCCCGTAGAATTTCCCGCTCGATCTCGAGAGCTTTATTACGGAACGGCTGTCCGCCCCCTCCCCATCGAGAGAGGATTCTCGTTTCTCGAGATAATTCAAATTTATTTAAGGCGTTTTTTTCGCCGGTGTCTACCAGCGGCCGGGGAATAAATTGGGCCGCTGACAATCGCGCATTTCCAACGGGCGCCAACGACATCTCGTATGTGCGATAGAAAAATATGCTCGTGTATTATTTAGGGTCGCGACGCACGGCGTCTCCGGAGACACACCACACGGCAAGGCAGGAACCGACGTCACAGGTTTCCATCTATCCATCTGCATATGCTTTGAAACGCGGGAATGCACGGAGGAAAATGGTACTCTACACGGATCTGATCTATACGCCTTTCCTACCTCGAAATCGGGTAAGCGTGAAAATCGGCACGCGATGAAAAATATCTCGGGCGCCGACGAATATTCTGCAAATAACGCATACGAATGCGACAGTTCCTTCCACGGTACGATGACATTTGTTCGGGGAACCGTCGAAGGAATATTTCGAGACTGAACCTCGAGGTCGTCACGCACACCCGAAATACATATTTTCCGCGTGAAATTCCTTTCGTTGTTCGCCAACGTAAGCGTAACACGTGAGAAAAAAAAACACGTATTCTCAACCGTGCGTCGAATCTTGTAATTGACATCTATCGTCCCTGAACATTCGAAAATGAATTTTGAAGCGATCTTCAATTAGTTCTTCGTTACCGCATAAAATATACTCCGAAAAAAGACGACAACTCCCCCTCCCCCTCTCCCCCGTTGTGGTGAAAGAAAGCGAAATGTCATAAGGGTTCGGTGGCTAGGATTAATAGGATTGGGAGACCAATCAAAGTCTTGCCGGAAGCGAGAATGCCAAGCGGTTAACCCCGCGTAATGGAGGTCAGTTCCTTCGGGGCCGAACTTGGACTTTGGAAACTGGTCTACCCTCTCGGAAGAGTTCGCGTCAGCTTCGAATCGTTTTGCTATAGATTGTCACTTCGATTCGGCGGAGGATACAACTAAGTTATTTGGAGAAAAAAAAGTGGCGTTTCATGTATCGTTCGAATATCAGGCATTTTCACGGCAATCGCGTTTCAACCACTGAGAGAAATAATAATTATTTTCAGTCTTAACTATATTTTCTCCTTTTAGTTTCAATCGCAAAAATAATAGTAGCAATACGCATGTGGATAAGATTATTATCACTGTCACTATATACGCAGAGGAACAAATCCCTTCGGATTTAGTAAAATTTCTTTAATCGAAGCAAATTGATCTTTCGGAATGGAGCAAACGAACGAATAGTTGATTCAACAAACAGGATTGTTTGGCTTCTCAAATAATAAATATCTTTGCATTAAATAACACATTTCTTTTCCATCCAAACATTACGATGTTTATCACAAGCAATAAATTATTTGAAAGAAGTAACACTATATTAGAAAAATATTACAGAACTTTTCTCTCTGTTTCAGTGGAACGATATTTAACATATAATGAAATAAATTTTTCTCATTAAAAATCAAATACACGGGTTACTCTGGAACAACATTTTCACTTAAACACAAAATGACATTTGATAAATTATGTTATTTACATTAAACAAATACGTATGCTAAATCCAAAGAAACCTTTTTTCCCATGTAGTAACACTTACTAAAAACATGGTTCTCCTGACTATAATTCCTTTACTATGACGTATAGTTATGGCATTATAGTAACAAATACCAAATATATTATTCTCCCGGTGACACTCGAGACATCGGAAACGGAAACGTATCAAAGCTCGCAACGATAGTTCACCGCCTCGGCCGTGCTAAATAATGAAACCGAGTTTTACTCGTCGGAACGTGCGTAAAAACGTGTCGACTCGACGGTGCAAACAACATATTTCACGTATCACGGATGCCCCTTCAATTTCGCGAGAAGCTCGCGAAGACCGAGCGAGCATAAATATCGGCATAAGCGTTTCCCATCGAGCGATAGCTCCGCCGGAAAAGAAAAAAAAAAACCCCCCCAATGACACGGTCTCCTCGGCGGAGCCGAACGTGCTAAAAGGCTTTAATGATTTACGGAAAGTGTGATCGAACGAACGCGATCTCCAGCGCGGAACCGCCGAGTGCGCGCGGGCTGTCCCGCGGGACGGCGGAATTTCGGAGGAAAACCGAAAGGCGCGCGCGGCCAGGTCGAGAGCTGGCCGAGCTATATAGAGTCGGGCAAACTCGAGCGCGGTTGTATAGCTCACCCCGACCGACCTTTTCGCTCTTCCTCCCTCCCCCCTCGCTCGCTGGCGCAGTCACTGCTGCCAACTCTATTTATCAAATGTACGTTTAATTTTTTCGTGGGCACAATCATACATCATCCTCGAGGCGTGATCCGGTTAGGATCGGAGGGTCGGGCTCGCTTCCGCAGACGTGGCAGGATTACCAGCCGAGAAATTCACCGGAAAATGGTGCCCCGTCCACACCCCCTCGTTCGCGCGCGCGAATAACCGTGTTCCCGGTTGCAGCCCGGAATTGCCGCTGATAGATCGACCGAGCCCGCCGGTCTCGCGAAACCGCGCGGTCGCTGCCACGTATAACGTCGTCGTGCAGTTTTAAATCGAGCGGGAGGATAGCTCGGAATAGTCTTGAAATATAAGTGAAGCTCGACGCCCGGGATCGACAGGCGACGGCCGGCTGCCGTCGAAAGAAACTTTCCGAAAAGTCCTTTCTATCCGACGTCTCGTGTCACGATATCAAGTATCTCCCGCGGCGGACGGACCGGCGCGAATTCAGCGAACAGCTCGACACGGAGCTGCGCCAAACTTGCCCATTACGCACGCCGCGGCGTGTCGGAAATACACAAAATGCTGGATTCGCCGCTGCAAATTGACTCCCACGAGTGTTCTCGCGTTTTCGGCTCTCCCGACGTTTCCTTTTTTCTCCCGACCGCTGCACTTCCGCGAGCGACGAAATCCGCGAAGATTTCTACACCGGGAAAACCCATTTAGTTGACCCAAACGAAATTCTTGGTTGAACATGGACGAACAAATATTTTGTTTGTGAGAACCGAACGCTTGGTTCTCCGAACTGAGTCTTCATCATTTTCGTTTCAGACAACCGATACATAGGTTCCGCGCGTATCCGAGGAAGAATTTTGTTTGAGCCGACCAAATGGATTTTTCAGTACGCATGTTACAGTGAACGCGTTCGATGACGTCTTCGACGTCGGGAACAAATCCTAATGGCGGAAGTACGTTATACATTCTCTCGTGACATCTCGCGCCCGCGCGTGTAGTTTACGCCCTCGAGCCTCGGGAGCGCGCTCCGAAAAGTCCGCGGATATTCCGCCCGTATTCCGGGCGTATCTCGACAACGCGGGCTTCTTTAGGACCGTGAGTTCTTCGACACGGCCGTGTACGCCGTACGACGCGCGTATATAAGATCATGTCAGAAACGAAAAGGAAGGTTGCGGCTGGCAGAAGCCACGGGTAGCTGCGGCTCAGCCCCGAGAAATTATGGCTCTTGTCACGGCTGTTCATTTGTAGATGGAGTTTTTGCTCCCCGAGGAGGCTGCCCCAATCACGAGCCGCGGAAATTGCACCCCCTCCCCATCCCCCTCCCTTACTACTACTTCGCCTCTACCCACCCTCTCGCACGAAGCCCCGAGAACTACCCCTTCCTCCTCTTCGTCTTCCACCCTCCACCTTCGCCACTGAGTCCCCCCGCTCGCCCTACCACCCCCTCGCCGACGCCTTACACAACCTCTCCCCGATATCGTCGCGGATCTATTGACGCCTCGCGCGGTCGTCTCGAGATGATTTATCGAAAATTGGAAAGCTGACGATTGTCGATCGTCACCCCCCTTCCTCTCCCTCCACCGTCTCCCCCTCGTCCTCTTCCGCCGCGTGGAGCAACCGTAAGACTCGTGTCTGTCCTACCGCACAGAGCTGCGGCTCTAACTGTTACAGCCAGTTCCGCTCGACAACCATCGACGACGGTTATCGTATCGACGGTTATCGTAAAGTGTGAGTCTCAGACGAACGTGTTTTTCGGCAGGAAAAGTATCTCTAATTGTAGACAAAATCGCACACTTTATCAGATGCGTGAAAAGAGATATCGAGGGGAAACCGCATTAGCCGTAACGGAAAGAAAGGAATGGAATTAACATACAATGTATAATACAATTTAATTACCCGACTTAACTGTGGGGACCAAAAATGAGGTACAGGGACAAAAGGAATTAGACTGAATTAACTAAATTTTCGTCGTATTATATGGACAGCTAATTTTTTTAACTGTGGAAGCTAATTCTTTTCTTCCGTGTGACAGGAGTCGTCGACTGACGTTCAGCGAGCACAGATCTCAGCGCATTAGTAAAGAGAAGTGCGTTACTCGCGTCCAAGTGTTAAAGTGCATCGGCGAGGATACGCGAGGCGACATTCGCTCTTGTTATCAAAATCGAGTAGCATTCTCGTAATTAAAGTAGAGGTAAAGAAGAGGCGGAGGAGGGGGAACAAGGACGAAGAAAGACGTCGCCGGGAGAAGGAGACGGGCGAGCAGGATCCATCACGATGCAGTAACGAAGGCATCAGCTGATGACACATTTTAATATCTTAAAACAGGAAGGCAGGAAGACTCTCGTTGCTTATTTCTCGTCGCCTCTCCGCACCTCCTCCTCCCTCCAGCCTCTCTGTCACCGCGGAGCAACAAAAGAGCGCGTCATGCATTATCCTTCTGGTTTTCCAGCTTTCGTCGAGACGAGGCGGTAGGGAGAGAAAAGGTGGTACAGGCCCTATACAGCCGCAGGGCGAAGGACGCGGAGCGCGGAAGCGGGAGCGACAAGCGAAGTCCCCAGGTGCCGACAGAGTGCGATGATTAAGCTCGCATTTTAATCAAAGACCCGAAGTGAAAAGTCCTGTAGTATGGAGATGATAGGATTTCGCGTTTGATAAATCAAATCGGTATCTCGCGCCGCGAGCCAAGTAATAATACATTTTTTTATCCCGCCGCCCTCTCGCCCTTTTCCCTGATTTCCATGTCTAAATTCTTCGTCGGCGATGCCTCTCGCGCGATTCCTTCTGGCAGCTCTCTCTCTCTCTCTCTCACTCCCCCCTCCCCCCCTTCCTCCCTCTCTATTTACCTTCGTGCACCCGCTGTAGCGTCTAGTCAAAAGATTTTTTTCAACGCACCGGATTCTCCTGGAGGGCAGAGTTGAACTCTCCGCGAGTCTCTGCAGACGACGGGCGGAAACCCGCACAGAAAATGTTCTTGAGATCTAATTGTGATCACATCGGCCTCGTGGAAAAGAGGCCTCATCCCATGTTTGAGATAAGAATGGAAACCCCAATCAATATCGCATTGGAATAATCTATTCTGGGACAAATTTCGATATTCCAACCGAAATCTATGCTGTATCCGGAAGAATCTCGCGGAACCTCTACACGGGAATTCGCGCGTGCTTGTCCGCGCGATCGTTTCGCAGTCGGCGAGACGTGTTTCATCGGTTCCCTCGGTGGGAAGCATCTCCGTCGCGCTTTCCTTCGTCGTTCCTGCAATTGGAACGTCGTTTCGCCCGCGTCTGCAGCTGCAAACGGCGTTGCGCGCAACGTCGTTGATACCGGGCAGGTACGAGGACGAATTTCATGAACTAAATTATTATAACGGACGAAGTGTGCGAGCAGTCGCGAGCTTTACGACTCCCAGCATTCTCGTATAGTTCCCTTAGCTAGTCGGCTACTTGGTCTGAGCTTTCCCCGCCTCTCTCTCTCTCTCTCTGCCTCGCGCCGGCACAAGACACGTCGCCATCATCCATACATTATGCACGGACTAATGCTGTTTTTATTCAACGATCTCCGCGCCGTATACACGTCAGTCGGCCCCATCTACGAGACACTAAACCCACGGGCATCGTTCTTTACGGCGATATAATTTAATTTTTCAGATTTAAGGACCGCCTCTTCTCTCGCGTCCTTGTCTTCGCCGGCGCGATCCCCCCGGGCGAGGAATTTCGCCGCGAGGAAAAGCTCGGGACGCGCGACTTTATGGATTCCGGATTGGGTCCGGGCGCGACGACGCCGCGTCGTAGGACGAAGGACGGAAGAGCCGGGAACGATGCGCGACCTCCTCGAACTTGTCGCGGGGAACGTCAACGAAGCGAATTCTACGCCGACGTTTCGCTCGTCCGTCGATCGTGCGCGATCGAATGCGATTTAAATGACCCACGTTTCAGCCCACACTCGCACAGCCTCCTCCTCGGCGTACGTTCAACGCGTCCTACCGCGAAGTTTACAGCCGGGAGTCCCCGAATGGCCGATGAGGCAAATGTCGTGCAAATTTCAGTACGCGACGCATCCCGCATTCGTGATGCGCTCCGCTCGGCGCGCACTCTTTGAGAACGGCGTGTTCCGCGAATGATGCGCGTCGTCGGCTAGAAACTCGCTCGAATATGAGTGACAAGCGCGTGCACTCACCGGCAGACGCGACGTCGAGAACGTAGCGTGAGGTGAACGGAGATAAGAGAGAAAGAGAGCAAGGAGAGAGGGCGAGCCTCCGAGATGCGAAGGAGCAAAAAACGGAGAGGATGGAGAAAGATGTTGCGTTCTCAAAGGGGACATACCGTGGATGATATTTTATTCTTGGCCCTCAAGCGCCCCTCCGCCGCCTCGACATCTTCTCCGGGTCTCCTCAGTCCCGTTGATGCCGTTCTCGCCGCACCGCCGTAAGTAGCGCCAGCAAACGGGGCTCGAGGCCTGGTCTGATGGATTTCACGACTCCATGGGGTCCCCTCAATCCACACTCGCCCTCACCCCCGACCTCGCGCGCTCGTTCCGACCTCCACGCGCTTTTCCACACACGTTTTCACGTTTCCACGTATCCGCTCACGTTCGCCGCGGTAAGTGCGGTGCGTCTCCTCTCTCTCTCTCTCTCTCTTCCTCTCTTTCTCCATCTCTATATCCTCCTCCTCCTCTTCCTCTCCCCGGCCGCACAACGGCACCGACCGCCAAATTTTCGTCGCTTCCACAGCGCGTGGTGGACCAGCCGCCAAGATGTATCGCCCTCTGACGAGCGCCCGGCGAGCGAAGAAACGCCCCTAACTCACGGGAAGACAAATACGATCCCGGAGTAAACGTTTTTCGATTTACCCGCGATATAAAGTCCACTTTGCCGCGGGATATGACGGGCGAGGGTTGCGCGAATGCACGCTTTAATAACAATTAACGAGCCAGCCTCGGTTCAGCGGCGAGAGTCGACCCCGTCAGTTGCGAAACGAATAACCCAAGATCCTCTTACACGGAGAAAAATAATTCAGGATAGAATACATTCTTGTCGACTTTTATCGACGATCTATTTTATTACTTACGATCATCCCGTCACTAAATATTTAACGAGCATTTCGCATCGTCAACAAGGTATTGTTTCTTCGAAGACCGTCTCTTCGTACAAAAGCGTCTCTACTTCCGAACGAGACACGCTTTCTTTGTGCGCGCTCGCTTATCAGAACAGCCTGATAAACGGGGAATAACGTATCACGAATGCCTCGGTAACAGACGCGTGATTACCGAAACAGCATCGTGCGGCAGTCAATAAAGCCGTGATATTGCCATCTCCTCGGACGATCCTTCTCGCTTCCTGCGGCGTTACGACGTGCGCCACGAGAAACGGACGAAGGGAAGAACGCGCAGGACACACACACACGACGGCGGGAGGAGGAGGAAACGCTATGGGAAATTCAGGGGAGGTGTAAAACCTTCCTTGGTGACAAATCCATCGGTCGTATTCCGTGGAATTTTCAATTATCGCCTAAATAAAATATCGGCCGGAGCAGAGGCGGCGGGCACGAGGACCGGGGTGGTATGATATGACGTAAAACCGCCCTTACGGCGCCTCTAACTGAATTGTACATGTCTCAACGGCACCCTTATACGATCGCATCTCTTGGCAGTAGAGAGAGAGAGAGAGAGAAAGGAAGAAGACGGCTCGTAAAATTACCGAGTAGCAGTAAACGCGCGCGCGGAAAGAAAGTGCGGAATGACCGCGTTAAATTGCCACGGGGCTGGGACTTGCCGCAACCGGGGTGGAAAACTTTGTCTCCGAATGTCGAGCGAGATGTCGGAAACAGTAAGCTTCGCCAAGTCCGACGAAAATTTCGCGACGTCGAATCGACCGTCCCATCCTCCACCGCCGCCGGCGGTCGCCGTTTCGGAATATACCTACGTATACGATACGAGAAATTGCACCAGGTATCTATAGGTGGCCGCACGCACGCACATGCACACATCTAGGGGATAAATGCTGGCGAAATACCGACGCAGCACCGAGCTTTGATGAACAGTACTTGATTCCAATGACGATTTGATAGCGACGGAACGAAGTAAGTTGAAAAAGTTTGACGCGACGGAGAGTGTTTAGCCGGTATTGTTTTTCGTTGCTAAAAATCTATAATAAGAAATACCTGCTCCGATCGAAGATACTTGATAAACATCTTTTCGTCGGCCTGCGTAATTATTGCCGCACAATTGTTAACACATTGTTGACCGGTTACGAGTTAACTCGTGTCTTCCTGCTCAAACGTTGCTGACCGACCATGAGTAAACTCGTGATCGATGCGCTTTTGTTTCGCATCGATCACGAGTTGAGTCAGTACGTTCTCGGAGATCATACAGTGTAATTGTTGTTCAGTATACCACAAGCTGTGTCTTTCGCTAATAAAATCCGTCAAGTTGCGTCCCCTTCAAAATAAAAAAAAATTTAAATAAATTCTAAATAAAATTGCCGGTCAACAATGTGTCAAAAACGTACTAGGAACTTTGGTTTAAAATTGATTTTTAAATAAAAATGTTATGATAATTATTTTAAAAAACAATTTTTTTAATAATACCTGAAACGCATCCTATTTTACAATTTTTTAAAAATTCGTAAAAATTTATTTTCAAGTAAAAAAAGTTATGATCATTATTAAAACAACATAATTTTTTTTTCAATAATACCTAAAATGCGTCCTATTTTACAATTTCTGAAAGTTTAACAAACTGCTTCATCAATAAAAATGTTATGACGATTTTAGTAATGTGCAAGTTTGCCCAAAAACGTGCGGTCCCAGGCGTCTTACAGATTTCTTAGCGGTCCGCAATGTGTTAATACCACAACTATCCTATGGAAGGAAAAGCCGGGGCATGCTTTTGTTTGCGCCTGCAGGTGTCCACTTTTAATGCTCACACGAGGGTAAAAGACAGAAACGTCAGAGCGAGGCAGACTCGGCTGAGATCGAACTCGACTCTTCCGCTTGTCGGACGACCGCTTTCGAAACTTCCTATTTAAGCTCCACGTTAATTTACATCACCCGCTTTCCTATCCGAGCCATCGTGGCAAGAAATCCGTATTTCAACGCTGACATTTCAATACCTGGTATCTCGCCAGTCTCCGGTCTGCTGGCCGAATGTGTACGATACACATTCCTACACGGGGTGGACGTACACGTGCGGCCGCGCTCGACGGCGCTTCCGGCGGAGCCGGTCAAGCAGACGACGTTAAAGTTTTTAATATTCCCCGTAAACAGGCGGCATCTACCTCTGGGACGAAGTTTGAATTAGCAGAGACATATTCATACGAGGAGTTTGCATCGAGGGTCGTTCCTCGGAGGGCACTCCGTCATCTCACTGCTTCTCGCTCACCTCGCTCTCCCCCCCTCCTCCTCGCTGTCCCACGGACGCCCTTAGGGAGAGGCTGGTCATTAATTAAGTCTTTTTGCAGACTGACCCGCACAAGTGGCAACGAAAGCTTAAAAAGCCCTCGGACCTCTATCTCTCGCCGCGCGGTTATATCATCTTTTCCCGCCGCCCGCTCGGCGGAGATATTAAGAGGGGGCCGGGTTCGCTTTTTCCTTTTAATGGGCCGCGCGAAATCGGACGAATCTTCCCGCGAGCCCTTCTTCATTCGCGTATATATTTCGGGGCCGCGGCTCCGGCGTTGCCGAAGGCGAGCTACGAATATGGAGTCGTGCATACTGCACGGTAATCTACATTCACTGTCCTGCCGACGTGGAGTATCTGAAACTTTGAAGAGGCCTGTAGATCTGCACGGGGGGCGGGGGAGTCGTGCGCGCACGGTCACGAGCGGGTTTCCTCGGCATGTTAGCAGCAAATTGTTAAGGGATAGGGAATACCGTGTACGCGAACACGACATCGGGTCGCCGCCAACGCCCGCGCTGAAACTCCGACAACGTACGTTGTATGCGTATTGCGCTCGTTCACGTATGCAAATAAGGTCTGGACAGGCGAGTGCGAAGGACGAGAAACGCGCGCGGAAGACGCAGAGAGACTCCGGCCGCTCCGGGATTAAAAAGGCCGGGGGAGAATCCGCGGGAGCGATCCGCGGACTTCGCCGATACCGTAACGTACCCGCATACGTAACTTTTTCCACCCCTGCCCCCTTCTCCCACTCTTTTGTTTTTGTTCCAACTACTACCTCTCTACACCGGAACTTCGACGCCGGTAGCCCGATTGGAATTCGCCGGCGGGGGAGGGGGCGATTATAATAAAATGAATATAAATCATCGGGGAAGTTTGTTTTTATCGGGCCGAAACTTGTGACGATCGCGGGAGGACACGGGGCTCGCGGAGAGGCGGGAGGGCGAGAGGAAGAGAGGGAGAGTTTTCGGCCGCGAGATAGCCTGCACCCTCTCTCTCACTATCGCCGCGGTCCAAACGAAACAAACAATATGTTAGCAACCCCCGACGATATTTCGAATTTGAATTTAAATAACTTGGCAGGATCGGCTCGGGGACTTTGGGACCACGCACGAGCGTTCCTTCTCTCGTTCCCCCGTTCACTCTCTCTCTCTCTCTCTCTCCCTCTCTCTGTCGCGTATCCTCGTTCTTCCGTGTCACCCTCTTTTTCTCGCGACGCTTCTCTCTCTGTCGCACGTGGCCGCGATGGTTGACACCCGCGCGCGCCCGCTCACACAAACACACACCCGTAAACGTGAGCTCGCACACACGGCAGGTCCGTGTGCACGTGCGCGCACTCACACACACGCCCGGGCGCAGCCGTACGTGACTTATAAAGTCGTTACTCCTCGCCGGTCGCTCTCTCGGAGGTGGTTGCGCGGTGACCGTCCGTTAATTCTTAATTGATCTAATATTTATAATATCGTCCAGTCTCGCGGAGACCGTGCCAGATTTCCCCTGGTGGCCGGGCGGACCGACGGCGCGCCGTGGCTATATTGAAAAATATCGAGCCGGCCGGAATGTTTGCATTCCTTTGGTTTTTCACTCCCGCGCACTTTTCCTCTCTCGGGCATTTTTTGCCCGCTCTCTCTGACCCAGGCGCGGGCTTGATTAAAGTTTACTCTGCGCGCGTCGACAAATACGTTGCGCCGCCGTAATTTTGGCGCGCGTCGCCGATCGCGCGCGCGCTCACCTCCTTCAGACGAGAGCGGGCGAGCGAGCCCCGTGGACCGTCTCGAAGATCGAGATCAACGCGTTGTGCCCCCGGTGATCGTCTTCGGGGTTCAGAAGGCAATGAGAGAAGCGAGGAATGTGGAATCGAACACAGGGAATTGCGGGAGTGAGACGTTTCGAAGTGTAAAGCGTTTATAATTATGCGCAACCAATGAGACGTAAACTTTGCAGAGGATATCAGTATTCCGCCGGCAAAGTTTCCAAGTATATACCATTATCTCTTTGACACTCTTATCATTTCCTTCATAATTACCGAATGATTCGAACTGACGCGACTTTCGTTCGTACACCTGACGATCACCGGACATTTCGGAGATTAACTTTCAGTCAGCTGCTAAGCCCTGCGAGCCCACTCAAGCTATACAAGGAGTAGAATTTCGACAGTGTCCTTGATCCCACTTCCCTATTCCTTCATTCCTTCATTACAGATTCAAGCACGATTATGTCCATATGTCGAAATGTCATTCCTCGCTCCTAATCCCCCATATTTAATCCCCTATTACTTATTCCTTTCATTACGTCCGATCCCCCGTCGGTCCTCTAATTTTAGGAGACCTCTCTTGTCCTACGCTTTTACCCCGGCACGACCCGTGACACTTAAAGAGTGTTTGCGTATCGACATCGTTTTACCCGTTCACGAGCGAGCGAACGAACGAAGGCTCTCACCCTCGCCCTCGTGCCGGAAGAGACCGCAGCCCGTCAAGATTTAGCCGCGCGCGGACGGAGTAACGGCGCGCGCGCACGGCTCGTGCATTATTTCGTCGGCGAGATGGATCCGTCTTCGGGCAAATGGCATTTGGTAAGGACCGTCGAGTAAGTTGACGCCTCACGGCGAGCGCCGCCGCCGAGTGACAACGTTAATATTAGAGAATCCGGTTATCGCGCGCTTAATATGCAAGGGTTAATATGAAGGCGCCCCCCAGGAGTCGTAAGGTGGTGGCGCGCGCGCACCACGTATGCCGTCCACGCGACCCTTTACCCGCGAGCAACCCAGGACCAACACTCGCTGCATATTTCATATTTATATTAACCTGATTAAGACATGTTGCCGCGCGGCTTAATGCAGATATGTGGAGTTTGTTTCTGAACTGGCATTCATTTTAATGGAATTTGTAATTAAATGAGCTATGCCGCGCCTCTTTCGCCGGGCTCTCTCTCTCTCTCTCGCTCGCGTGCGCGTCCGCGGAGGCGTCCCGCGCGCCCCCATCCCCCCGCCCGGACCGCGTAATCCTTTCAATCTCCCCGCGTTTTGTGCGAAACGCCGACCGGTTCGCGTCGGTGGTGGCCACAACGTCGGTCGGCCGGAAGAGATAGAGCCGCTGCGAGAACTGGGTCATCGTACTCTCCGGAACTCCGCGACACGCTCAAAGCGACTTCCGCTCGCGATGTCGGATACATCTCTCATCTCCGGAGAAGCTCGCGGATACGTCGCGTTGGATCTCGTCTCGCGCGAACGTGTCGCACGTGTGCCGCGTCTTTCGCGTCGGAGGAACCGCGCCCGACGGCTGAGAGACTCTTCGTAGGCGGAGATATTAAATCGGAAGACGGCATCTGGATCCGCGCAGCGCTCTCTCTCTCTCTCGCTCTCTTCTCGGGTAACGACGTTTAACGAGTGTCGTTGATAATGAATTCCGTTTGCTGTACGTGTACGCCGAGCGGTTCATGAATATTGCAAGCTGGAGCGTGCAGTATTATTCGGTTACGAGGCGTGATTAGCGTCTCCGTCAACTCGCATCAAACTTTCCCGATTAATCAACCTGGCCTGCCCCTACGGATGCGCTCTCTCTCTCTCGTTCTCTCTCGCGCTCGCTCGCTCGTCTCCCCGTTTTCCCTCCTGCTCTCTCCTTCCCGTGCGCGGCCAACCCCTTCGCGGTGGTGACGATGCCACGGTAATGTAAACTAATTAAACTGGAGGCCAGGCACTAATGTGTCCATTATGTCGTCCTGCCCTCGGCCCAGCTTCGCACCGGACCCTCAAATCCTCCTCTCACCCCGTTCCTCCGTTACCTCTTGCGGTTCGCAAGCTCTCGGTCTCGCATTCGACCGCGTCGGGAACGTTACACGCGCCACACAATAGTCGAGACTATGCGTTTAATCCTGCGCCAAGAATCTGCAAACGTCCGGGGAGACTCGGGATCCTCAGACGGTGTCGTTCGGAAATGCGTCTGCACGCGGGAGGGTTCCTGTTTCGAGGGAAAAGTGCTGACTAATAGTATTCATTCATATTCGTTGCCGTGCCGTCAGCGCCGAAGGTATGGGTTTCTAATCTCGGTGATCGGAAAATAACATAACAAACAAACCTAATATAATCCTATTGTGTGCGAAAACAGGAAATTTCACAAGAAAAGTATCTATGAAAGGAAGAGAAAGTCTTAGGAAGAATCCCCGAGTCGAAATATTTAATTCTACATTAAGTCTTCAATTTCGTCTTGAATGGTCTCCTAAAATCAGAAACACAATAAGAAAACTTGGAATGTGGTTCGCACGTAAGAATCTCTTGACGAACGACGAAAATACCGTCCATCACGACGGCCTGCAGGTCTTGTCGCGTGATCACCGACGTGTGATAACGGCGGGTCTTCAATAATAATCGATGCTTATACATCGCTAAGCGCTTATAACGCACCAAGCTCATATAGAATTCCGCGGATATGAGGGTCAATATTTGGGGTCCAAACTGCCGCAGACCATAAATTTCTTAGCTCACTGGAAAACTGAAGCATCTTCGTATCCCTCGCCGTATTGGACTTCAAGGATTTCGGCTTACGTCTAACGCCTCGTTCGAGCGAGCACGAAAATATTCGACGCGCGCGTCATATCTGGGGCCCGGAAGATGCTCGAATTTAACGTAGAAATGTTATGCGCGTGTTCGTAATAAATCCCCGGTCGATACGGATCTCGAGGAGCGCGAAATAATCAAGCACGTGATCCGTAAATTTCCTTCCCTCGCGCGGGAAAATATCCGCCTTTAATACAGTACGACTCGCCAGCCATCAGCAAAGGGCGCAGGCATCAATTATTAACACCTCCATCTGTTGGTATATCTTGCTGGAACCCTAGACTCGTAGAACGTAGTACAATAATACACCTACATCGCATTACATGCTACGACGAGCCGTATGGCAAGCACGAAATACGTTCTACATATATCTGTCGTCTAAAAAGATATAAGTATCCTGAAAAATTGCGCTGCACTATTTCAATTCTGATAAAAGCTGCCGTGTAGTAAAAAATACAAATATAATTTATTGATATATACGAACAAATGACTTTTTCGACTTGCTTCTTGTTGCGCTTCTTTCCTCCTTTTTATCCTTATCTCTGTATTTAAAATAAATGTTTAACCATTCTCAAATTTGTATTTTTTTTTCCTGAAATATTGATATCTCCAATTTTTCGTGAAAAGAACAATTATTCGAGGCAAAATGGTATGACTTATAAACAAAAAAATAGCTCGCGCTGGCCGAGCAATTTATTTGTAACGCGTTTTTCTCTCGCCCCGTAAGATAAATTAACCTCCGCGGAGTCGTACTCTTGCATTGCCATTTAGAAGTGTTTTATGCCGCTACGAAGGCTGCACCATGGTGTTTTAATCAAGTGCCACAGCATATTGCGCCCTAAGCTAAATGCGACTCTGTAACATCCCCTCCACGGGGGTTCCTTTTACAAATTGCTAGCTATCGTACCCCCCGTAGCTGTGTCAACGATACGTCATGCCTCTATGAATGCCTGGCTAGCGAATTCGACATTAGAACGCATTGTATCGCCGTACCTGCTGCAGCTCGTACGTTATACTCGATATTCGTCCGCGACACCAATCATCAATTTGCTATTCGATCTCCTCCAAAAGAAAACTGGACCATTGATAACAAGTAAAAATTCTGGAGACAGTGAAACAATTTCGAAATAACATCGGGCTCTTCGTACACAGAGAAAAAGGCTTCTTTGGATTTAGTACACGTGTTTGTTTGACTTGGGTTTGTTTAATATAAATAACATAATTTAATATTAATATCATTTTCTTTGAATGAAAATGCTGTTGTTTCACTAGAATAAACCATGTTGTTCAATGGGGAAAAAACAGTATTATTCAGAGGAAATAATATTTAGTTTGCAATACAAAAAATTTGTTTCATCATATATTAAATATTACACCACTGAAGCAAAAATAACTGTCAATTGGTATTTTTCTAACATAGTATTATTTTATTATTTCTTTCAAATTAGTATTATATTTCTTTCAAGTTATTATTTCTTACAAATAATTCATTGTTCGTGCCAACCATTCTAAAGTTGGGATAAAAATACAAAAGAAATATGTTACTTAACGTAATGACATTTCTTGCTTGAGACCAAAACAGCCCTGTTTGCAAAGTCAAACATTCGTTTGTTCGCTCCGTTCCAAACGACAAGTTTGTTTCGATCAATGAAATGTTATTAAATTCAAAGAAATCTTTTTCAATCTGTGTAACGACAGAGTCGCGCCGCGATGCCAATTAAAATCTCACAATCGGCTGTTCCTCCACGTGCCACTTCGCGTATCGCCATTTTTGTATCTCAAGTTGCGCGAGAGACACGAAGAAACGCGTCAGCTCGCGAGGAGGATGCCTCCGGTAATACCGTGTCCGTTTGCTCCGATTGTGCGAGGGAAAAAGAATCGGCGTATCGATGGTGATTAGAGTTCTATGCGCCAACTGTCGCCGCACAGCAGGTTCTATTTGTAGGCGTAAAACAATTTTCAGCATAGAAAATCACGCGTTATAGTTTCGTATTATGGCATAACGGCGCGCCATTCAGTAGGGTGCGTGGGGCTACCGTAGCATTCGTTACGGCAGCATTCATAAACCATCATAACTTTACTCGCGTGGATTACAGCGCCGGGTCCTCGTTACCTACTCCCTATCATCATGCAAAGCGCACTAGCCTTTCGTCGCGCGCGGGTGATTAGAATTAACTGAATTTCCGCTAGTGGTCAGCCATGATTCATCGATAAAGCGTGTTCCTTCGTAAGACATTGTAAATTCCCGGGAAAACGCAGAAAGGACGGGAGAACATAATTCGCACTGAATGAAAAGTACACGGAAAGAAGAAGGAAAAAGAAACATTCGAGTGAATACACAAAGAAAAGGGTCTCTTTAGATTCGATATATGCGTTTGTTGGGTTTGTTTAATATAAACAACATACTCAATTTTGCTAGAATGAAAATCTCGTTTCGCTAAAATAAGCCATGTTGTTTGATGACGAAAAATGACCTATTGTGTGTGTATTTATATTTGTCGCGATGTGACCAGCGAAATCGGGCCATAAAAATCGTAGAAATCACAACGGGATCGACGACAGAGCGAGCTGTCTTATGTCGGCATTATCGTCGAGCTTTTTCGTGCTGCACTTTCGCCGATAATTCGACTGTTTCTCTTTTACGCGCATAATGAGATCAGCGTGTAGAGACATATCCGCAGGGAGCGCAAGATAATGTGTAATTGGATATAAGCCATTAATTCTTTTTTACACGGACGCCCCGCAGAGTTCACATGATTCGCTTTGAAGTGCACGAACGTATCTCATCTTATGTTACAAGGCCACCGCGAGTGTGCGCGATGTAATAAAGTTTTATTCTTTTAATTCCGCATGCTGCGCGATCGTGGATCTGCAAGTTGTAGAATTTCTTTCCTCCTTTCCTTCTCTCTACGGGGACCTCAGTTCTTGAAACTTGAAGCTTGAACATCAAAGCGGTCTCCAACGAAATAACGCGCGGAAAACTCGACCGTTCGGCTGTTCTACATCGAAGCTATTTAATTGAAGAATGAAATCTCGAGTTCGCAGAAATCACGTAAACAGCTTTTACAAATTTCACAAGTTATAAATCGCGAATTTTAATCAAATCCGAATCACGAGAAGAATCTTCGAGTGTGCGACGCCGTACCCGATTTTTGCAAAAACAGCCGGGGAGGTCTTCGCGTCGGTGACGTCGGAAATCCATTTTGCCTTTACGAGATCATAAAGGGCTTGAAAGACCCCCGTCGTTCTCGAAGCTCGTAATATGTTAACGCGCCGTCACGTCGCCACTAACGTTAATCAAGCACAAACTTGGAATGTCCACCGTATTACCATTTCGCGTTATTACGAGGTTTATCGCGCAACTATCGCGTTCATAAGAAACATTAAGACCACGATCACCCTGTGATCGTGTGCAATAAAAAATCGTCGTACGATGAGCGATCGACACAGCTCGCGATTTGCAAAAACACCCTCCTGCCCCGACGGGATTCTTCGTGGAAGTTTAATTCGGCCGAGGATCTCGGACGCGGATCTACACGCATGAAGCAGTACGTAACTACATCGACCGCTATCCCGCCTCTTGTACACGTCCCGAACGATAGTTTGCCGGAGATACGGACGAGTCCTTCAGGGCTCGCAAACCCAACGGCTGGCCACGGCGCCCACGGGAGAAACCCTGGGAACTATCCTCGAACACAGAGAAGCGGAAGGAACTTCCGAATCCCGCCAACTGCAACTACCGCAGTTATCCACGTCGCTGTTTTTGATAAGGATATTAATAAAGTTTAACACCCCATGGCACTCGCGCGCGACACCGACCGCGACCGGCTCGGAGCACAAAGAGAGGCCGCGCGAAGGGAAGTTCGGACACTTCGGGGACGCGTGGACTTCCCTCGGCGTGGTGTACTACGGCGAATGTAATTACCACGAAGATTTTATATACTATATAACGTCGTGCATTCCTCCGTCAGTCTCCTCCCGTCGTCGTCCCGTCGGGGGACTCTCGTCAAGAGCGGCGCAACCGTTATTAATCTCGGAGAAACAACGCACGCCACATTCACGCACGCAAAAGCGTCGCACAGCGAATATGTTTCCTTCCGGAAAATATCCCCGCGAAAAATTGCGATTCACGACGAATGGCCGGCGTGCCTTCCATCCTCTCGCAGAACGCTGTCCACTTTTCCAGCGCGACCACCCACCCTCCCCCCGCCCCCCGCTTCGCCGAGTGTACAGCTTTCAGCAGAGTCGGCAACAGGAGTTCCTGAAGTCGCGACGAAGGCACGAAGTCGGCTAGTGGCCCCCACAGGGGCTGTGCAGTGACTTTCGCCCCTATCTACCCTAAACCACGCTCTGGAAGCGTCTCTTCACCCTCCTACGGATAGGTCGCATCACCGCCACACACACACCATCGCTCGGATCTGACTTCTGAAGGCGGTTCTCTCTCTCTCTCTCTCTCTCTCTCTCTCTCTCTCTCTCTTCGCCCTTTGCCTTCCCTGCAATGTCCTGCTTAATGCCGTTGACGATATGCCGAATGCCTCCCGGCAGTGTTTTAAGTTTGATCTGCGTGCCTCCGTCGTTTCGGCAACTTTCAGAGCGATATATATATATATTTTTTTTTTTTAAGGCAATCTTCCCGCGCGCGAAAAATAACACACGCGGAATCTCGCCGATAAAAGCGCGATCGAGTCTCGCGGGGAGACAACGATAAGGGATCTCGGATAAGGGTCCCTTCGAAGCGAACTTGCGTGGAAAATTTCTCGGCATCTAATTGCGATCCGGTCCGATTTCTGAAAACAATTATGAATTCTAGCTGGGAAATCCACGCAGGTTCAGGCTGAAAGTATAATGTTTCAAACGTATGATTCTAAGTGGAAAACGTAAACAGATCTCACTTTGTCATCCCGATGTTTTCTTAAAGATTGCGTGAATCATGCGTTCGGCGATCATTTTATTTACTATTAATTCTAATAGTTACATTCCTCCGGAACTATCCAGGATATAAATTAATTAGCACGAACAACGATCGAACGACTAAACATTCACTAAGCCACTTTCTCTGCTGGACGCAGGCAATGGGATTCTCGATTGGCATCGGGACAACCGATTTTAAGACGACTCTGAATATTCTAATCGGAATCTGTACATGACTGTGTATGGGAAAATCTCATTTTTATACGGGACGGTGTTTAAACGGACACTATTGACGACGACAAGCAGATCGACGAAAGAGAGAGTGATGTATTAGTATGCGGAGGCGCAAGTTTTTCCTATCCGACGAAGAGCCGCGATAATGCAATTTCTCGTGTCGAGCGATTCACTTTTAATTACGGCTCGCCGCCTCTCGAGGGTTTCTGTCCATCTCCGGCCGCGAAGCTTGTTAAACCGACGAGATCTAATCTAGTTATCGCGCCTTTCATCGAGCCTCTGATCGCGATTTTGCACTCCTTTATTGTCAACCGCGCGATAATTATATTCGTATAGATTTATACATTTTATATAGAATTACTTCGAAACGACAAGGGTGTTTCCGACGATCGTCCGATGATTATTCGTCGTCGGGATCGACGACAACCCGACCGTCTAAATATCACCGTTGGGCATCGCTCAAAGTGGATCCTCCGCCGATGTCAGATTTGCATTTAAAGCAACGAGGTAAATTCACGTCGCGTAGCACGAAGCAAGGACACCATTGGGAACATAAACGAAGTGGGAGACTGGCTTACGCCAGCTCGTAAAACGTCGCCGGGTATTTTAATTGGCGAAATATGCTAAGAGTCGAGATCGCGATAAGATTTATTTACACTCTTCCTCTCCCCGCGACCGCGCGAGTCTGGGCGACCACCGAACCTGAGGACTTGTCGGGAACCGACGGATAACGAAGCCTAGCATCGAAGTCGCGTGTATCGAAACAATGCCGCTAATTATCTTCTTCTGAAAAAGTGTTATTAAATATCTCGGATGAACCGGAATGGTGAAGTCTCCTTTCCGCGATGGTAATTGACTGTCACGGATTTACGGTGTTAAAGAAGGTAAAATGTGCAAAATTAAAATATCAAAAAATATTAGAACAGACGAAGAAGTGAGAAATAGATTTTTTGTCTGATAAAGAATTTTAAGTGCCTATTTGATTACACGATTTTTTCCGTGTAACAATAATTAGCTATGACGCTGTTCTTAGTATTGTTTCAGCTACTCTCCAATTTTCTTGAAGACGAACCTTATTCAGAACACAAGTAAAACGGCAGTATATTCACCTGAGGCGGAAATGAAAATACCGTCATTCGAAAACACGCGAATGCTTCGCTCAAGTTTAGAATAGATTTCGACTCCGTATGAGCGAATGTTTCAATCAGTCGGAGTGAAAACCTTTCTGCAAATGGTGGAATACATTAAATTCATTTTCGAATTTCGAAGGAAAATATTCACTCGACGATTCGGAGAATTCACTCCACCTGAGTGAAAAGTCACTCAAATTCGAACGACGCGACGGTAACTCTATGTCTCGAGTGGGATTTCACTCCGAGAATTTCCGGGAGAGCGTGTTTTTTTTTTTTACGTTTGATCGATGGTCATTCGAATAATATTTCTTGTTGCTGACAGAGGAGTAAACGAGCGTGGGACGCGAGAACAGAATTCGGGGCAAAATAAGTCGTTAAAACGGTCGGAGGGATACGGATTATCGTTATTGGAATTTAAAATTTTAATGGTTTCAATGTTTCCGGCAAATCCGACGATGAGTAGACAAGATTTTGGACAAAGGAGCGATCCTCCTCGTCGCTTGCAAATTGTAACAAGACGAGAGGCCGGCGAGCGGAACAATCGCTTTACCACCGATTCGCCAGGTCACACAAAAGTTTGCGGTCGTAGAAACCGAGCAAAAGAGCTGCGTGACAACGGACGCACGTCTCGCAGATTGACTTAGTCACGTTAGAGACGCACGATGGAGCGGACATTGTGCGTGCGACGATGCGACAATACAGTTTGTTCGACTGTCGAGCGGTCAAGCGACTGGACCGACCCCTAGATTTGATGACCTTTCGATTTCGGACTTTCTTCGAAGGCTCCTCGAAGCCACGAAGGGGATCTCCGAAAAGGGAAGGAGTCTTCTTCTTCTTTATACGCAGCGGCTCGCAAACCACCCTAGCGACTCTCCGCCGCGGAAATTCGTACGCCCGTGGAAAAGCCGGCCGATGGGCGGGGACTGTAGGCGCGGACGCGGTCCCAAGACGTTCAACGGCGGATAATCCCTGGAATAGAGGATCATCCAATTGCAGGTGACCCAAGCGTCATTTGTATTCATTTCGCTTCCGTCTTACCTCCTCGTTGCGAGCGATTGCGAGCATCTCTCTCGCGAACGTCTCTCCCTGCGTCTTCGCGACACGCGAGGACTTCTCTCTCTTCTCTCTCTTCTTCCTCTTCTTCTTCTTCTCCTTTCAGTCACGGCGAGAGATTATCCGGACGAGCGTTAAATAACCGACTTAGCGGACGGTTTTGTCGAAGTTTAATCTAAAGGACTAACCGGAGGATAAACTCGCGCGCGTGGAGATGATTAATTCAGATCAGCCGCTATTGTCGCGATGACACTATTGTCACAGATACGACGCTGTCAGTCGTCGAACGACTGTTCGAGCGCGTGAGGTTCGGAAATTCGGAAAAGCGCGCGACGGCGAATACGGCGTCTCGCGGGCTGAAAGAAACGCGACGATGCGATCGTTCGCTTTCGTTGCGCGCCGTTATTAATGACGGTCATTAAACATTTTCATATTACTAGTCAGACTCCCGCGAGAGCAATAAGCGTTACGTGTGAATTAGTAATTCTCGATCCATGGCTAATTCATAATTCGCGATGGAACGGACGTATTAACTGTAATGTAATAACAATCTTTCTGGAAGCGTAATGGGGTAGTACCGGTTAATAGGTGCGACGAGAACAATACGATTGAAAGAGAGGAGGGACAACGAAGGGTGCACGCAGGTAGTCAGATGGACAGATAAATGCGTTTATTTCGGCTAAAAATATCTCCCGATTTAAGAGGCTGGAAAACCGGTAATTACGTTTTTTTTTATTCCAGCACTTCTTTTCTGTATATATAAATATAGTAAATGTATGATGATAGAAACGTGTGAGGATAATAGACAATGTTTTTTTTTTTCTTAACCCCCAGTAGTTATTGCAATCTATCACATCCAAGGATATTCAGCAACGTTTGTGAGATGATTGACGTGCCCGATATGTGCCCATTGGCACGTCCAATTAGTTCCTATTTAATTATTAATTAAGTCCGTTGTAGTCTTCTTTTTCAGTCTTTGTGCTGTACTTTTGGTGGTCATTGATAATAGAAATAGTAATGAGAGTACAGAAATAATAAAAGTAATGATGCATATTGTCAATGCCTCTTATTAAGTTACGTGCGTATGAGAGCAAGAAATTAAAAATGCAATTGGATACAGGCTGCTCATCATCTACGTTGTACCGCGCACTTATGGGAGAAGAAGGAAAAAATCGAAGTACGGTGACGGAGGAGATCGATGCGCCGATCAGAGGCGGTAATAGGAAGTGCACATATGACGCGGTCTTCATGGCTCGTTGCACTCGAAAGTAAAGCCGGGAGGCACGTTTATAATGGAGAGAGTATGCACTTGTCCGTTCTGCTGCGGTCTAAAATCTGACGCTCCCTGCGGATACCGGCAGCACCCTCGCTGATGGCCCCTCAAAGTGGATGCAGTATCTGTCTCTTGAACAAGTTTGAGAGATGGCCGCGAAAACGACAGAGAAGGGTGAAACTGAGCGGTGCGCAGGGGAAGAGTTCACTCGCGACGGGGACGATATGACCACATCTGTTTGCAATTGAAGCAAGTGGCTTGATTTTCGCGACCCGTCGGACGGTATTCGCCGATTAACGAATTCGTCCATCGCACTACGAGATTTTGTTGATCCCGCGATCGCCGGCCGACCGAATCGCCGCTCGTTGGGATCTTCGATGCCTCGAGAACGTGATACTGTAGAGGAAAAGTATCGAAGCCGACGTACCGCTTTGTTTTTCAGCTCGGAAACTTTTGTTGAAAGTCAAGATGAAATCCAAATTTATGTTACGTGAATATAAACCGGCAATGCTTCTCTACCAAAATATTCTCTGCCAATGTGTAACAATCTTATGAAAATGATTACATATTTCGTAAATGGGTACGTATGTCACTTTACCGTACCTATGTTTTGACGATTGTCCTCTACCATCCGCCGAAATTCTACCTCGTGAAGTCGAACGCTCATTTTATGCTGTTAAATATGTCATCGGTGTTATTATTATATCAATATCGTTACGTTCAATTGAGTGTACTGCTCTCAAGTAAATCGGCCGAACGACACGAAGAGACCTATATTGATATTCGCGCTCGAGACGACGAGATCGCGTACTTGGACCCTATCATAGCCGAAGTCGAGACGGACGAAATCGTCATTCCGCGGTGTTGAAGCGAAGGACAAAGGGCGGTTACTGCGCCGAGATCATTCTCTTTATGGACAAATGTTAGTGGTCGCTTCCATGCAGGTGAGCAGATACGATGTTTCAATAAGAGACGGCAGTTAGGTGTCTCTAACGTGCGTTTTGGCCGCCGGCCATTGTCATCCCCATATCTGAACGACCGTCGTTCATAACGGTATCGTGAATACCTTACACGGTCCTTTTACTTTTACGCATACGCGATATGAGACTGTATAACCATTTCCCGCGGTATTCCGCGAGATATACCGTCCTTATCACTGTCTATATTTTCAACTTGCGACGTACAAAAACAATATCCTGCCTGCCAATTTTTGGTCCGGTAAACCTATACGGGATTCTTGCTGCATAAAAATATTTCTTTGTTTATGTGTGCACACGTGAATTAGTTTGAAATATTTTCCACATTATATCACACGGAAATTTCAGAAATAATTGGACTAAAGCGATCAAGGGTCCTCTCTTGGTACATGGATTAATTAATTTCTCATTAGCCACTGCGAATTCTGCAAAATGACATGTGATCTTCCTGTTCAGTCTCATCCGTTCTACCTGCACACCACGGAAACCAAGGAAGATATTTCATATACCGTGATATATCGAGAACCATCGGAAAATCCATCGGTCACGCGGTGCAACTGTTATATTATCGAGAAACGGACGAGCGGTACGAAGCAGCAGCAGAAAGAGTGCAGATTAAAAGCAACGTCCCGGGTGCGCAGGGGCACATTCGAACTTCTGTTTTTCTAACAGGTGTCCCGCTGTGTAACGCCGCCTCGTTATCGAGAGGTGGTTTACATAAATGATGAAGACATCCACCTCGCAGTGTTGAGGTAATGCACTACGGGGGTGAGAGGAAGGTTCGGCGGACGCGCAGATCAGAGAACGAGGGAAAGAGCCTTTGTTCTCTGTTATGGGGTATAGGCGTCGAGACGCCTCGTTGGTCACCAAAGGACGATGCCTCTCTCTCTCTCTCTCTCTCTCAATCTGTCATAGCGGTCGCGGAGCACGACTGCCCGATCCTCTTCTCTCCCGTACCTCTCTGTTTATAGACACGAGCGCAGCTACGAGTCCATAATCCAAACAGAGGGTGCCGTACTCACTCACCGTAACCATCAGCCATGTGTTCGTCTACGAATAGGTACCTTCCGGGTATCCGGGTAAACGCCCGTTAGCGGGGAGTACGGATTTTCCGAGATTCACCTTTCCCCGGGAAACGTCGTGGCGCAAACGACATTTCCGATTTTTAATTATACACTTGAAGGAACACGATGGAGAATTCAATCCGACTCGTTTATAGGCACCGTTCGATCGTTCTTGGAAAAATGTTAAAACGAACACGACTTGATCGTCTTTAGGTGATACGAGCAAATTTTCCGAAATGAATGTTGCATAAAATTTCATGATACTCAGCGCCAATGTGAATTTACAAATAGGTTTGACTTTTCCTCCACAATCAAGTTGAAAACGTTTTGCATTTGTATGAAATAAATATATAAAAATATATTCGATATTTGTAACTATACCACAACTTTAAACCATTAATAAAGGAATTGTAGTCAGAAGAATTATTTTTCTAGTAACTGTTACTGTAGTGTCAATGATAATAAATTGCTACTATTATTTTTATAGTTAAAACCGGAAGTAACTATAATTTCTACTAGTCTAACCATTGTGTATATTAAAAAATTGTCTTAGTTAGGGACGGTTCACTGAAATTCTGCGTCACTTTAACACGGGGAATGTGTTGATTTAATATTACACTTTTTGTGCAGAATACGCCTCGCAGCGTTTGGCAGACGTCGGATTGACGTACGACGATGAATCCGATCGGAAAGGCTCTTACTGATCATCGCGCGTAATTAGACGTTACAGCCGCTAACCACGTGCGGCGCACGGCTCGTCATACTTCTGACGCAAATCCCTTTTCTCGGGCTGCGTCTCGGGTTACGTCCGGGGCCGCTTAAAGGGCCGAGGAGGCTGATGATGATTCACCTATTCGACGCACTACTCGTCGTCGAGAAGTCAGAACGCCAAAAGTTTGACAGCGCATAAATCTCAAGTTCGGCCGCGCGACACCACGAGCTCAGCTCGTACCATGTGTTTGCGGGGAACGCATCTGCGACCGAATGCGTAAGAAGAGTTCCGCCTCTCCGTGTCACCCCTTTCTCACCCTCTCGGAACCCCGTACGTAGCCCGATCGGAGTTCGACCGCGGCGCTAATTCACGGTCGGTGACATCTCGTTGCCTTCATATCAAGTACCATTGTCCCGACCAACTCGATCGTACGGCATCTCTGTGCATCCCTCTCTCTCTTTCAAGCGCGACATTGAACATTCAAAGTGGCACCTGGCGAAAAAATTGTTCAGCGAGCAATTTCAGTGATTGATCCGGCTCTATGGTCGGGAAGTTTGTTTGGAAACACCAACTCCGCTCCGTGGTCACGGTCGCGTACACCCGGGCTGTAATTCGAGCCGCGGCGATTCGCGACGGACGTTGTGAACGAACGACTGAAAAGTCTCGATTATCTTACTTTCATTCCCGCGGCGAATTTGTTTTCTTCATGCGTGAGCGACGATACACGCCGCTAAATCGTTCGAACGTAGGACGGGAAGTGAATCTTTCCGCGGCGTTTTCGCGCGGCGCGCCGGCGTGGCTAAATCTTTCGAAATGGGCGAACAATGCTGTTAACGTAACGCGCCCCGGCCGTATTGTAGGCGCGCAAACAAACTGGACGTTTGACGATAAACAGACATAATTGGTTGAATACCGCCTGGATAGATACAGGCGAGTACTATCGGCGAATACCCCCGGTGACGCTGTTGCTCGCGTATTTGTATCTTGTTACGAAACGCAAGCACGCTTGTACGCGTAGCGCCGCCCCCGTACCCCCCCGCGGTCCTCCCGTTTCGCCCCTCCGGCCGCTTCGCTCCTCGTCTGACACGCTCGCTCGCTCGCTGTCCTGTACGCGAAGCAAATGTATCATATCACACGGGCCCCCAGGGCTGCATTACAAGCCCGATCATAGTACGTTTCCGGCTGTATTAATACGCCCGTAAAAATGCAACCTCTATTTCGCGACTCCGCCGAACTAAACCGCCCGCTAATTCCATTTGCCACGAGGGGGAGGGCGAAAATGGGGTGCGTATGCATCCGTGATGCGGACGCGCGCCCCGACGCAACGCGCCCCGCGAATACGCGTAACTTAACATTTTCCCGCGCGCACCCACACGCTTTCCGATCCAAAGCGAGCGAGTGAGAGAGAGAGGGGGGAAGGGAGACGCACATGAACATCTTCCTACCGATCCTGAATGTTTTAAAGGCGCTCGGGTAAGGAGACCGCCTCACGTTGAAAACTCGACCGACAGAATGTAACTATTGATTACCGTTTTCTTCGTTACCGTTTTTACGAAAAGTGTGCGGAAACATTGTTATACATCTTCCCGTATAAAAATATACATATTTCATTGTTTTCACTCCTCTTGCGGCCCGTTTTCAACTTTCATTTACGTTTATTACGATGCAGGGACATTACAGATCTCTCGGGCCCGCGTCGTGAAAAAGTAACAAAAATCGTGGTTTCCTGTGTATTTTTAATTAATTACATTTATCAAGTTTCAATAATCAATTTTTATTTATCGTCTTTTCGTAGACTGGTCGCCACGAGGAAATCAGTCACGTCATTGTATCAGGCTGACAACAGCGGCCACAAAGATTCAACTTTCTTTTCCGAGTAACGAGTGGCGTATAGCGTCTCACACAGGACGTGGGGAGAGGAGGTGAGCGAAGGAAAACGACAGTACCGCCTTACCGTCAGGGTTAAAATGATCGGCGAATCGGACGTCGTCGGACGCGACATTACACATTGTAACACACCGAGGGCGAGGCCCACAATAGCGCGGCAATAACGAACGAAACGCGAAAGCGCTCCGGCGATCGCGCGTGAAATCCAATACGCGAATTTACGAGCGGAATTTTCGGACTTTCGTTGTCCTCGGCGAAACGATACGCGCGGCGCTCGGGAACGCTGCGAAAACAAAACGAAAAAAAAAGAAAAAAGAGGAAGAAAAGGATAAACCAGCGGTCAATTAACTTCCGGCATTTCGGTGTTCGTCGACGATGGCGAGTCGTTGGGCGCGACGGGCGATACACAAGCGGGAGGGGGGAGCCGAACGAGGACTCGGGGAGCACCGAGTGATAATAAAACCTGAACAATCAAGCGGCGCGTGTAAGAAGACGCGGGGGCCGGGTAAAGTGAACGCGCGTGGATACACGAGGAAACACACGGAATGTCTTCGCGTCCAGCTGGAACCGAAGGATCTCTCGCCGGATGGGTGGTACAAGGGCGAGGGGGCGATAAAAAGCAACCTTTACGACGTGACGGAATTACCACTGTCCGTCGAACGAACATCGACGATGACCGTCCCCTACTTCGCCGCCCCTGACCGCGCGGCTGATTTACCCTCACCCCGTACGCGCGTATAATTGCGCCACCGGCGAGATTATGAAGTTGCGGACTCGCCGACGTAACACCGGTGTAACTTTTCGCCCGTCCGCCGACGTTGTCCCCGACGTGATTCTACCGCCACGGTTCGCAGAGACAACTTCACGTTGCATCTCGTCGCGATTTCTTCCCCCCTTTTTTTTTATTCCGAGGTTCGTGCAATCGAGCCTAAATAACAAGTCGGAAAATTTCGCACGAGACAACTTTGAAGTTTCTACGCGTCTGAGATCTCGATACGTTGCGAACATCCGTCGAGGCGGAGCAACGCGCGTTCGGTCAACAATGACGGCAATTCGCCGGCGAGATTATGGCGCGCGCCGGGCGAACAAATGATTTTATAAATGAGTGACAACGATGTTTGCGCGACGTTTCGAAAGCCGCCGGTGTAATAATGGATTTACAGAGAAAACATGGAAGCGAGACGAGAGGGCCGGCGGGGTTGGCGGGAGGAGCCGGCAGGCGAATCAAGCCAGCGTGAAACAAACAATGGATATTGCACGCAATGTGTCGCGGCCCAGGTCCGGAATCAGTCCTGTGCAAACACGTTAATGTGCGAAATACACACATCCTGCCGCGGCTAATATCGCGAGGACGCCGTCGTCGGACAAGGCCCCGTGACACGTAGCCGCGCCGTAAGAAATGGTAGTTTCATTACCGCCGCCAGGATCGGGACGTGAGATGTCATCGTACCACCGCTCGCTCGCTCGTTCATAATTTACGGCGCGCCAATAATTGCCGCTCGCTAAAACGACGATTTAGATCCTAGCGTAACGCTAATTGTTTAACTTGGCATTCCCCCCTCATCCTCTCTCTTCCTCCCTCGCTCTCTCTCTCTCTCTCTGTGTGCGTTTCGAAATATTATAACTGTTATGAACTGTTTTTGAATCATATTCTATGGTGACAGTCAGCATAATGCAGCAGCTTTACTTTACTGTAAAGTGCTTCATACTTGCAAATGCAAAGAACAGAGAACGGTGATTGGTGAAATAGTCTTAACATACTTATTTTACACAAGCTGACACTTGCAGCTATATTACTTTTCGTCGTAACACTGTTGTGTATCCTGACTGATACAGTTTGTCATTATTACGAAACACGCGAGCTGTAAGCTACTTTCCCAGAGCATCAATAAAGCTCTATTCTGCTCCATTTTAGTCTCTCTCTCTCTCTTCCTCTTCTCCCTCCTTCTTTTCGTTACTTCTCACGGAGACAAAGCATCGACACGTGCGCGCATATCGCGACACATCGCACACGCTTAAAGAGCCTCGAGTGTGCAATGCGTGTGTGAAATAGTCACACAATGCTGATATTAATTAATATTGTAACCACCGCCGCATCGGGATCGGGGAAATTCAATTCCGTCGAAATTTAATTCCGCTTACGTTTTTCGCTCTCTCCCCCTCTCTTTTTTGCTTCCCTCTTTTTTCGTGTTTTTCCCGGGGATCAATATTCGATAATGAGTAATCGTCGGTGGCGTAACGGTGGAAGAGGAAAAAAAAAAGAGAGCCGGAATAATGATTTTAAACACCAGCGTCGGCGGGGCACGGGCGGGCGAGCACGAAAGGGCGAACGTATTCGCGAGATTTTGTCCGAGGGTGAGGAGCCGCGCGAGGCAGGCACGCAGTGGGATAACTCGGATACGCGCGGATGTGCGTTTACGCAATTACTCGATATTACTGCTCTGGGCATCGGTAACTCTGCCGGCTCTTTACCAATAAACGCATAATCTCGTAATACCATTGATTTTCAATTCGTTATTTACCTGCCCTCGGCGGGGTTCTCAAATGGAAGAAGTGATTCTGCGCCGGTTTAATCGAATCGGTCCTGATTCGAGTATCGGGCTAACCGGCCGTGAAGCCGAAACGAATATCATGAAAAGTGTCATCGCGGGAATAAAAGTTTCCGGTGGCCGGTGTGTAACGAAAAATCGCCGAACACGCAGGCCGCCATAATCATAAATTTCGCCCCCGGCGGTTCGCCTCGCGATAAATGTTTCAAAGGAGGATTTTCGCGCGGGTCACGCGAGCGAGCGAGCGCGCGGAAATTCGTCCGTATGATATAAAGCCTTCGAATGAGAATCGCGGCGCAGTTACCGCGAATGACTGCTCGGTAATTACAACAAAATACGCTAATATCACCCACTCTATATGAACCCCGGGTCAGGTGACCCTACTACTACGTTGTGCATCGGTCCGTGTGCCGATGCAACAGACCGTACCAAACAGGTAATGCATGCGTTATTAACATTGGCAATTTTTCGTATTAATTAACCGGGAATATGCGGTAGCATCCAATTAAAGCCGATAAAATGTATACATTGTACGGCGCAATGGGCGGAAAGAACCTCATTTGTCCTAATACATAAAACATCGTGTATACAATAAACATAATTTCGTTGCTGCAATTATTCTCTCTCTCTCTCTCTCTCTCTCCGTAGAAAAATGGGCCGAGCACGTGTTTATCGCGTTATAACGGTATTTGCGGCGCGGCGGTGGGGTGATGGGCGATATGCGCACGTTCGTTAGACAGATATCGAGCCGGGTTTCGATCAACGGAATACGAGCCATTTATTTAAGGGTAATATCATTTCGACATATTCGAAGCCTCGAAAGTACGGTACAATTCGACATTTGACAACGAAATCGAATTATTCGAAGCTTCGAACTCTGCCCGAAGATTCGAAATGTCGAAGATGTTGACGGAACTAATTTTGGAGAGCGTGACAAAATGCTGTGCAATCGGAGAGGGTTTAATAAGTATCTTCGGTGCAATTCTGAAATTTACATTTACCCAACTTAAAACACAAAGGGCGAACGAAGAAAGTACAAATAATAAACGACAAATTTGTATTTAAAATAAATACAAATTTTGCCGTGATATGTAACAATATAACATAATGCGAGAACAAAATATATCCCTTAGGACGGTAACAAATAGTTACCGCCCTGTAAAACGAATTCACGTTTTCCCTAATTCTCGAAGCTTCGGATATCCGAACGTTCGAACGTTCACACTTCAAAATTTCATTAATCGAATATAATGCGTCAAAGGTTCAGAAATGCGAAGCTTCAAAAAGCCTTCAAATATCACTTCTACCACTCAACAGCGGGATATAATTAAATAATCCTCAATCGAGAATGACGCCCATTCGATGAGATCAATTCACGAAGATGTCCCTCGATCCTGCACGATCGCTGGCGAGAGAATTTCTAACGGAATCCAAATGCACACATGCGACACGAAGCGCCGTCGTAATCCGGCGTTTCATTAAGTTCGCTTTCTACGTTGCACATAACAAATCGATAGAACGGCCAGGACACGAGTGCCTTTGCCCCCTGACGTCATCGTCCGTTCCTAAGTTTATGCAAAGGGGTGGCAGGACATCGGGGGTTGGCGGCGGGCAGCGGATACCTACGTAGGAGAACAAGATGGCGACCTCCCGCGGGGATTCCCGAACGAGGCCGCAATCCAGCGGATACACGTCCCGTCGACGACGCCGGGAAACCTCCGTTTCGCCTCCACCGTTACTCTCCTCCTCGCTCTCTTCTTTCCGCGCGTACTCGTCTCTCGTACTCCGCCTCGCCCGTCCCTCTCTCTCTCTCTCTCTCTGCTGTCCCCGCGTGTGTGTTCAGCTCGTGTGCGTGGCACAGCCACGTTTGGCAGCGTGGCTGAGCGCGGCCGCACGGTCCCTCCCGCAAAAATGCCCTCTCCCCGTGCGGATGGACCGACGCACGGATCTGAAAACTTTATGCGATGCACGCGTGCACGCGAACGCCCGACCCGGGGCGGATCGGAGCGGTAGAGCCGTCCGCGGGTATTAGCTGGTAATCCATTTAAGTCATTAGCGGGAAATCGAGACGCGTGTAGCGTGTCGAAATTAATTAACGGAAACATACGGCCATTTCTACTCCAATAACGAGAATTGGACCGATATCGCCCGCACCCCTCCCGCCCCTCGACCACCAGCGGCGATACATCATGTCAATAAGTTTACGAATTTAGCGACTTTCGGCGGGTATTAGTGTTGCGTGGCCGAGTGGAAAAATGTTGGGGAAAAACTGGTCACTTTTTAGACGGAAATTGGACAGTTTTCAGTGGCTTGGATTAATTGGACAGTAACTGTTCAGAAACCGTCCACGAAATACTGACTATTTATTTCTTGGTTAGTTACTTGTCATAGATTGTTCCGATAAAAAAAAAAAGAAATAGTAAGTTGATACTGGACACTTTCTATCCAGCAAAAATTCTTGAAATTCTAGCCAGTGTTTCTTGGCTATTACTTGGCCAGAAACTCGGCAAAATAATAAACAAATGAGATAGTAAACAAACGAAATGCTCAGAATCTTATCAGAAACTGGTTAGTTTTTTTTACTATCCAGTTCTTGTCGAAGCAAAAGTCTCGCAAACTTGTCAGTTTTCGGCTGATAAGACTGACCAGAAACTAGCTAGTTAGAGAATTATTGACAAGGTTATAGAAGCTGATTTAATTTCCACTTTGGTACGAGAGTGACTTTCCCCTTTTTTCTGAAAACGCGCGGTAACGCCGATGATTTCGCCGCTTTCGGATATTTCGCTTGAATATTTGAGGAGAGAGCCTCGCGCCGATGCAACGAGAATTTACCGTGTCATTTCGGCCGGGTAGTTTGCGCAAAATAAGTTACATTTTCGGATACGATAACCCTTGACGAGCACGCACAGGTCGAAGTCGTGCACCCCCGTACGGCTCTCGTGGGTATCCTATCTTCGACCAGGGCGCACCCTCCACGAATCGCGCGCGCTATCGTCTCTCTCTCTCTCTCTCTCTCTCTCGCCGGAACGATTTCTCGACTTGGATGCATCGTTACGCTTTGGCTAACTGGCCGAATTCCCCGTGTCCATCCCCAAAACGATCGGCTAACGACCGCGCGCACGAACATCGTCGACCCTCCCGCGAATCACCGATGAAACCGGCGATATACAGGGTCGCCGGTAATTCGTAGTACTTAGCGGTGATGTTGATCGCCCGATCTCCCGGAATCTCCGATGAGACGTGAGCGCGCGGCTCCGCCTCGGTGTGCACGCGTGCTACTCGCCAAATTGACAATTATCCGCGAGGAACGTGCGAAAGTAATTCGATGGAGTTTCGTGCGGACGAATTTGAAATTTGTATTCCTACACATTAGCTTAGCAGGCGACTAACCGAGGAGAGAAAGAACGGGCCCTTCAGAGCGTAGTGTTGTAACGACATTTTCCATTTCTATGTGAGAATAGGAATGTTTAATGTGTAACGCACCGAATAACTCTCCTGGACAAACGTGCGCGGTGAATCAACCTCCCACGTAAACTCTTATAAGACCGCCATACGTATCATCTCAATTTAAATAATAAACTTTAAGAGAGATAACCTCGAAGAAATTCCCATTTCCCCACGAAAGCTTCAAATATCAAATTCCCTTTTGATCGTGGTTTATCGTATGATAGAAATTAGAGACAAGTTTTGATTTCAATCGTTATATTTCGTGATCAACGCGAAAATTAATTAGAATCGACGCTCTGGATCCAGGGTAGAATTTTGGTGTTGCGTGTAATTTACTTACATAGGAACACCGCGACAACAGTCGCGATTAGTCGGCGTAAAGGGCCGGTTCTATCTAAATTTCGAAGAAAAGGAACGCGAAGGAAAGAAGAGAAACGGGAGCGAACGCTCTCGGAAACGAGATTTCATCTCTCACTCGTCGTGCGAGTGTCTCGCGTGACAAAATGCGCCGGCTAAACGTGACAGTGCAAAACGTGACGAGCGTAATTCGGTCGCGAGGGTTAGGAGAGTGAAACAAATCCCCCCGTATTATGGGCAGCGGATGGAGAAATCGCTATTGCAATTCGCTAGGTGTCTATCCGCTATATATATCATAGGGGTCGTACGGTCGACGGTCAGGCGACAGTATCGAAGTGACCGTCCTCGCTTATCACTAATTCACGGGAACGTAGATCCCTGGATATAAAAATAATTTGGTTTATGGAAACAGACGCGTCCTCGATTCCGGGCCGGACGGGGCTTTAGTGGTGGTTACGGTCCACCATGACCACGCGAGTCCGCGGAATAAGTCATGAGGTGATCTCTTCCCGAACTTTCGTCCAACATATCTACGGAAATTTCCGAAAGCGCCGCGTGGCACGGCACCACGTTTTCCCATTTTCCTCATTAGCTCCGCGGAGTTCGGACGCACTTTTCCGAAACGGCACAAGAATTTTCCTTTGCGCGCGCGCGATCAGGTCGCTCGCCCGCGAAAATCTGCTTCGCGAGTTGCCGACGGCAAACGGGCGACGTTTTTCACGGGAAAATCACGCCTTACGGCTTATCTCATCGAGGAAAGGATTAACGAGCGACGTACGTGGCTCTTATCGGCATAGAGGTAAACCCCAACGGGGCCGGGAGCAAAAACGCAACCGGCTAATGACGTTGACGCGGCAACCTGTTGTCCGGCCCTTTTGAATGGGAGAACGCACGAACAGGACGGCCGTGCTAATAAATAGCCCCCGTCCGGTGGCGCATCTGCGTAGGAAAAACTTTACCCGAAAAACTCGAGCGCCCCTCAGGGCGCTCCGCGCCCGCGCTCACCCCCTCTTGCGAAACAGGAGGCGGCATTATCATTATAATCACGCACCGATGCGCTGATCAGCAGTATTGTCATACCAAATGCTGAACCCGAAAGGAAGGGGGGGAGGGAGAGAGAGAGAGAACGTGGGCAAATACAATGCGAACGCACTGTGTGGTTTTTAGCGCCGCCTTTCTCTCTCTCTCTCTCTCTCTCTCTCTCTCTCTCTCTCTCTGTTATTCTCTCTTGAGTGAAACGCATGATCGATAGAGACGCCGTCTCCGAGACCTAAGTTTATTTCGAGATCACTACCTGTATAAAAATTGTCCCAAATAGAGTGCAGATTCCGATTAGAATGCTCAAAGTTGTCTCAAGTTATGCCATTACGATACGAAAAATGGGGATTTCGATTTTTATCCCAAATATAAGATGTAGCTTTTTTTCCGCGATGCTGGTTAGCTGTGTGCTGCAACCTGCTTCGTGCCGCGTGCGACTGTCATCACTAGAATCTACGTGGATATTTTCCAACTAAAATATAAAATTATTTTGGGAAATCAGACTGGATCCCAATTAGATTCCAAGAAACTTTCCGTGTAATTGAGTGTCTAGAGTCCGGAAATCGCGAAGATATTTAGAAACATCTCCTTATCGGAATTACTTGATAACTCATGTTGAGAGCTACCGAGCGACAACGGCGCTTGAGAATAATCAGTTTAAAAGGCGATACGTTTAAATAACGTCAAAAAGAAATATTAGGGTCAAAGGAAACTCCTCGGTTCTTCTCTCTCTCTCTCTCTCTCTCGTCAAGCGGCATACGATCTCCCGTTTCGGCGAGAGCACTTCGCAATTAAAACGATTGATAGATGGGGGACATTTCGATTTAACGACGCGAACGAAAATATAATCAGAAGACCACTTCGCGACTCGCGAGCGCAAGTGCAAACAAACTCAGTCGTAGAATTCTGGACACTTCTACCGCGCGGCGCACATGTTCCGAATTCGCGAGTCTGAGGGATGCCACCCCACATGAGCGTCACATATGTCGAGGTCTCTCTTCGGTACGAGACCCTTCATGCCAACCCGTGATGTACCGGTGCGCCCTGTACACACGATGCCTCGTTCGGTATGGGGTGCACCTACGGATACTATTACGATGGGGCAAGTGCAGCTCGCTACGGCAACACGCCCGCCCGTTTCGGATTTTGCAGAATCATCGTCACGTGTCGGGCGCAAAAAAAGCTCGCTGCTCTTTCGCGGTAAATTAAACGGTTATTTCGATACTTCTGGCATTCTTTGAAAAATCATAAACTCTGACTCTCAATTACGCGATCTCGCAAAAGTAAAACTTTTTTCATCGCATTAACAAAGAGAACCCGGTCGTTTTGGAGATCATACTTGATGGGCAAATAATTAAGAAGTATCCTTAAGATAATTCCGACTGCATCGATTAGTGACAACTTTATCAATTATCGATTACTCATTATCGATTCCCGGCTTTTCACGTTTACCGATTGCTCCTCGATGGCGAGAAGAATCGCGACTTTCTTATTAACGTGACAGATTACTTTCTCTCTCAAACACCGAGCTGAGTTTCAATGTGCCGGTGAATGATTTTATTACCGCCGGCGCAACGGGTCGTCGTTAGGTAGGTGACTAAATCAAAAATCCGGTTGACAGTTTCATCCGTGCAGGCGACCCCTCTTAAGCCGACATATGCAGGGACGAGTTCTATGGACATCGGAACAAACAGGAAAACCAGGATCGAAATATTATCATGGCCGAATAATAGGCTTAGAAAACAGGCCGGTTAGTGGCGGGGTACACCTAGAAGCGCGAAGCGCGCCAACACCAAGTCGTAGTACCGACCCTCCCAATTAGTAATTGGATTTGGCCGGTGCGGTGATGTTCATTTGACATCATTGGGACATTTAGGTGCGCGCCGGCGCCGCTCGCTATTGGATTACCGGAATATTTCAGGAGCCTGTTTTCGCGAAAAAGTCTAGCGAAACCGTTCGGTCGCTCGGTGCTATCGACATAAAGGCGGGTGGTATACATTAAACGAACGAGCATAGGTACAATAGCTATCATACAGATTAGGTCATCCTGAACAAAAAAGTCCTTCATCGTTTTGCGAACAACCGCCGCGCAGTTTCGAGTCGTTAATTAAAGAAGCCTCTCCATACATGTCCGTTTCAATGGTTAATAATTCAAAATGTTGCGTGGTCGTTCGCAAAATGGTAGAAGACCTTTCTCGTTCACATCGACCGAAACTGCAAATATATAACGGATAAGATAGCTTGCATCAGACACCCTGTATATTAGCGCTAAACTTTCTTCGACGAGCCACCTTGCGAGCCGGTCCGAAAAACGTTCTGTTCGCACCCGTTATAGCGTACACATTTTTCAAATTGTAACAACGAAAGTTTGCGCTCGCTGTTCGCTCGCTCGCTCGGTGTATACCCAGCTTTAAACGGGGGATGTATTCTCGCGAAGCACACCGGGAGAGAATAGTTTCATTGTCTCGCCGGACAAGCGTGGCCGCCGAGTCCCGCGAATTCAATTTCGACCGCTTTTTCCCCAGGAACTCCGACTCGCGGATCGTCTTTTTCACAAGGACACCGAGGCATAAGCGGAAGTGAAAAGTAGCAACTCCGTTTCTGCATGGCCTCTCGCACACACATAGGCGCACACCCACAGACACACTCCCGTAGTTGCGTCATTGCCATAAGGTGGTAATGTTACAGGCCGTTGGGCAGCTGAGAGGGATCTCATGAATCACGGCGCTGAAAGAGAGACGACGACGACGACGAGAGAGCTTGAGAAAAAAAGGAGATTGAAACCGGTTTGGCACGCGCGCGCATGTCGAGTGTTTCGTAATGACGCCTGCAGACCCTCATTAAGCTTCATTATCTCGGCATATGATAAACATTAATCGGCGACCCTTGACACTTCGTGTACGATGTGTGTGCGTTAAGTAGCCCCGGCGATTACTCACTGTTAAATCGGGTTTTGTATATCTATCGCATGGACCAACGAACGGATGGGGAGCATCTCGATCTCGCGTCTTGGTCTCGTCCTCTGACAAATATGTACTCGTATATACCAGCGAGTCGCTGACACTTTCGGACGCTTTCGCGCGCTCGATTAAGTTTAATCGATACCACGCACAAAGCCACAGAGGACGGAGTATCCAGAAATGTATTTGCAAATGCAAAACACAGTCGAAGAAGTAGATTCAAGACGGTTGAAGTGGAAAGAAGGGCGGAGAGCCAAATTACCCGGCACAGAACACATTATCTCCACTTGATAGGCCCCCACACCCCCCCGGAGACAGTGGCTCTCCCACGTAAACGGGTCCGAGTAAGATCCCGGGGAAGAACAGATTCTCCGCCGATTTTGCACCAGCGAGAGCACTGCGAGACACTGCCGGTCTCTCTCTCTCTTTCTTCCTTCCCGCTTCCCCTCCTGGCTTCGCGATTACCTCTCTACTCCCTCCACCATCATAAATTTATTCAAACAAATTCTATAATTACTTTTTCGACCCAACTGCCACTCGAGCCAAGATTTATCCTCTCGATTACCTAAGTAACGCTCATCGTTACTTTTTGCCGTTCACGAATGTATATTGCAATTTTATGGTAACGGGGTCCAGAGATTGAGAAGACGTTGAAGAAGAGCTTGTCCGGTGAAGGATCGAGAAGGTGGACTGGAGGCCGATATGAATTGAACGCAGACGGACGATAAGTAAACCTGAACATAAAGAAATATGTTGATTTTGATTGCAAACTTTCTTCAACCCTTAACGTGATGTACGTGTTGTCGGAAATCATTTTGTACAGACCGATCTATTCTATCAAAATCTGAGCAAGTATGAAAGAATGCAACCGATGCATTAAAGTTCAGCATACCGAAGTCGATTTGGTTCGACTTGTTTGTACGGTACTTCCGATCCACAGGGTTGTGTTTTCCATTACATTTTATTTTGATTCTAAATTAAACATTAAATGTTATGCCAGTTCAAAAAATAGTTGCAAAACTATAAGAAAAATGAACCGGAAGAATTTTATAACAATAACGAGTGAGCCCATGGACTTGTTTGGGTAGACCCAATTTTGGATTGGCCGCGGTATAACAAAAACGCGAGATGTTTCTTAAGCAGTACGCTCGCTGAAAAGTGACCCGATCTCTGGAGGATGTCAAGGACTTCAAGACCGAAAGCGCAAACTTCCAACCGGCACTCATCTAGGAAAATGAATTCCCTCATGTAACCCAATTTTGGATTGACAGCGATGCGTTAGAAACGCGAGATCTCTCGCGGGCAGTACGCTCGCTGAAGAACCTGACTCCTCGAGGACCTCGAGACCTCGAAGGACGAAGTCGTAAAGTTCTCAACAGTACTCCTTCGAGAAGAATCCAAGGAACCCAAATTTGGGGTCATTTTTCTGGAATTTCTCGGAAATTCTCGCGTCCAGAAGGACGGAGCGCGGCAGGGTCGACCCTCAGCGTGTTGCGGCTTGCGCCGGAATGACAGCCTCGTGACATCACCGTCGCGGCGCCACAATCCTTGGCACGACGAGATGGGCGTCCGTACGGGTGCAAGCCGGCTTCATCCATTGGTCGCGCCGTCGGCAGTGGATTGGTGCGCGGCGTAAAATGGGCAAGGCCAGCCAGAAGAGCTAGTAGTTTGCGCCGCGTCAGTCGCGGCCGCGCCCACCGCGAGCCTGAAGGTCCGACCCCATTGGGACCTGCTGGCACGCCGCTAGTGCCGGCCCTGACACATTCGACAAGCGGCGCCGTAACGGGAAGCAACGCGCGACTGGGGACCTCGAAGGACCTCTCCGCTGGTCACGAGACACCCTCGCGACGTCTCGGTGGCGACGATAACAGGCGTACCGCCGGCAAGTGCTCAGATTACCACCCGCGCGGCCGACCACCACTGCCTATCTCTCTCTCTCCTCTCTCTCTCTCTCTCTCTCTCTACCTCTGTGCACCCGAGAGTGATCCAGCCGGGTAGGGATCGCAGGACGATCTCGAAGGAGCCGTCAGTAAGGACACCTCTGGGAACGAGCGAGTTCGACCAAGGCGGGGACAGTCGATGATTTCCGGCCGCGGAGGTTCGTACACGCGGCGCATCGCAGGGCCGCCGGCGCGGCGAGTGATGCGACAGTGATAGAAAACGTCGACACGATCAACGGATTGTCGCGAACGGACAACGGGGGGAGGGGGAGGGAGGGANGGGAAAAGCAGTGTGCATTGTGAGACTCCAAGGCGACCCTTAGTGCGCGCTCTCGAAACTAACCCTTGCGACCGCGCGCGCGAACTCGTGTGCGGACGCATGTGCACCGGCACGCGGTCGGTGCGGCCGACTTGACGGTGCAGCGTCGCGGGGCGCGACGCGACGTTGTCAGTGGTGAGCGGACGTTCCGTGCACCGGCTCGCTGCGGCGGCTCACACACACCGGCTGCCGATGGCAGCGATTCATGCGCGCTCCTAAGGAACAACACGCGGCGCGTTCGCTCTGACCGGCTGACAGAGCGGAGTGTGTCTCGCGAAAGGGTGTCGCCGAGCGGGTGGGGGGCCCACAGCCGCCGACCCGAGAGTTTCAACGCAAAGAGTGGCAACGCGAAGGAGGAAGCCTGTTGCCCCAGGAGAGTCCGTACGGCCTCACCACGCGGTCCGACGAGTGGAGCGGTCTCCTGCCCAGCTCCACGATCGTGGGTGCTGGGGGGTCGCCATGGCTCGGACTCGGCGCAGGGGGTGGTGCCGGGGCCACCACGGGGGGCGGAAGTCCCGTCGAGCTCGAAGGACACTGGGGTCGTAAGCTGTACGGCGCGAGTGTGGCCCCGCCACCCCCGCCGCCGCACCATCACCCGCGGGCGCCGTTAGTTTTCGCGCCTCAGGACATGAGGCAGATACTCAAGGAGGAACCGGTGCCACGTGCTTGGCCGCAGCCCGCCCTCGCCGACAACGGAACGTGAGTACACGCGATTCCGCTTTATTAACCCGCGAGCCCGAGTGACGAGGACGGTCCGCGTTTTCTTCGTTTTGACCAACCCCCGCCGATCTCGATTTTATCGGGGACACGTTCGGATTGAGCCACTCATCGACGCAACGTGACGCGATGACGTTGCAGCTGAAAAACCTAGGCTTCTCGAAAGGGCGATAAAGGGGGGATGGGGGAAATTCGTCGAACAACGGCTTCTTCGCGCGGTCGGACTGTCGCGCTGCTTCACGGAAGGGATACATTTCTGTGCTTCGCAAAACGACACGCGACTGTAATGGAGGGCACGTTGTACACGCCATTACCTCGTTACGCGCGTTCACCGGGCCGAACGAAACGCTCGGCGTTGCGCAGCGTTAAAATCGTTACACGCGCTTTTAATCCGTAAACCCGGTTAAACAATTCGCCGGCTCTCGGTGATGTTGGGGGGAAAAAAAAAAACAAGCGAAAAATAAATCGCCGAAATGCATCCCCGTATCTTTGATCGAAATTCGCTTGTGCGCGGACGCCGCTTGCCGTCGGATCGCGAGCTGCACCCCTGCGCGCGTGATGCATCGCCGGCCATTCGGCGGTCGTTCAAATTGCAAAAAGCCTCAAATACCACGGATGCGTGACGAGCATCGCTCGGACGCGTAAATCTTGAAACGATCGATCGACAGTGGTCGCGCGAAGGAGAGGAGGGAAAAATTACGAAAACGCGCTCCTTCCGTTCCTCCTCGAGAGATCTGCCGTAACGTTATTCCCCCCCCCCCTGGGATATCGTTGGAGGGCGCGTAGAAATCGTTTCAGATATTTCCCCGTCCGTCATTAGAGACGCCGGCACGTATCGTGGGTGACAACGGCGACGGTGACAGCCGACGGCCCGTTCCTCGTCGTCGTGGCCGAGACACGCCGAGTATGGTCGGCATTGGTCGTGCCGCGAAAACAAATACCCGCTTTATCCTTCATCCTGGCGAGCAGGGGGGGGGCGTAGGAACGTTTCCGAGCACACGTCCCTGCGTTTGGCGAACGATAAACCGTGCTTTATTGCAGCCTCGCTTAAGGGATTTGTACGACGTGCAAACGACGAAGGTACAGATACGACGACTCGAGAAGGTAAACCGGCGGCGCGCGCGTTGGCTCGGCCCGGGCTCGCTAATCCAATAGTGGGTTCCCTTAACTAACCCCTTGCCGCGGCGAGCTGCACAACGTGACACGGGGACCGACTGCCGGAATCGAGTTAATGTAATTGAGAATTTTAACGCCTTTTGCTCGTCGCTCGTACTTTCTCTCTCGTCCGCCGATCCTCGATCGTTCCGCCTCCAGGCGAACGGCTGGACCTCCCCGCGAGAGAGGAAAGACGAATACCCCGGTGCTCCGAAAGCGAAATGAAAGCGCGAAGAATTTTATTAAAGCCGCTCGCGGCAGCTAACGATGTTGTTGTCGCGTTGATGTTGCTCGTGGTGGAGGGAAAGACACGTCGATTACTCTTCTCTCAGAGATCTTGTCGGACGCGAGTCGCACGGTGTGGAGCGCGCTTTCGATCGGCGGGGAAATCCGGGAAAATTCCCGCTCGCCGGCGGATTAAGAGGAATAATTGCCGCGAGAATAGTTAACACGCCGAGGGCCGCGCCAATTTTCACGTGGCTTCCCATTCGCCCCGCGAATGTAATACCGATGGCCCGAGTCACCGCGTTTGTCGTAAGATATAACTCGTAATATTTATTATTATTATTATTATTAAAATGTTATTTACCCAGCGCTCTGGGATTAATCCTCTTAAGCACGATGTCTTAAATATAAATTACATAAAGAAGTGGGGCAATATTAATGTAATATAAAAACAATGAAAAAATAGGGTTTACAAAGCAATATAATGCAATATACGCCAAACAATATATAAAACAGAGTATTAATATAATATAAGAAGAAAAATAAAGTCGCAGAGTAAGCAATAAACATCAAAAAGGAAGAATAATGTCTACTAGGAAGCTGAAAATTCACCTAATCCACCAATAATTATAGCCAGTAATTAATACTAGTTTCATATTAATACTTCTTAAGCAAATAGATGTACAAGCAATGGTTGGACCCGGTAACAGTGTTCGTTCACACAAACCACACAAACTTCTGTATATATTTAGAAGACTGCAAAAATCGTTATTATGAAAAACATCCCAAGATATATCTTATAATATTTACAAAACTACAATATTATTACTATAATATATTACTATATATTAAAACTACTATATATTACTATAATATATTACAAGGAGGAAGAGATAACGTAAAGTGTATGCACTATGTGGCTTGAATGGGAAGCTACACGGCACTCGACGTGTTAACTGGGGGAGAACGATGTGATAATCAATCGAGGAATCTGTCGCAGATGACAGGTAGACAACACCGTCTATCTGCGAGTGATCGTCGAACGACAAACGTCGCAGGATCAATCCCGACGTCGAATACAAAAAAAAATGCGCAAGCGCGCGGATCCGCTTCCCGTTGGAGCTTAATTGAATCAATGTTGCGGCAGTCTAGGTAATTGCCTCGCGGGAGTTTAAAAGTCGCAAAATGTTAAGCGTCAACTTTCGCCTTCCCGGGAACTCGAGTTGGGGAAGTTTCGTTTCCCGCTGCGTGAGAGAACGGTTGTACCGCACAACTGCGTTACACCGAGATCGAGAGACTCTCGGGGGTGGGTGGGAGGGTTTCAGCGAAACTGTTTTAAAACTCCCGCGGAACGGGCATAAACTCTCGCGCTTTTTAAAAACCCCTAAAAAAGTTATCCACCTAATGAAGCAGTAAACCATCGCGCGCGCGCGCGCGCGCGTCCTTCTCGCAGCGAAGAGATCGCGAGCGGGAAAATCGCGGGGGAGAGAAATGCCGATCGATCGGCACGCGCTGAATCGCAAGTTGAATCTCGCGTGTCCGCATTCCGCAATTTTCCGGAACAAAGCCGCGCCTTCCGCGCGCAAAATTATATCGATCGCACTTTGTAATTTCAAGACAAACATCCATCTAAATATTCGATGTTTAATGCATAACTAACGGTTAATGTACTTTAATGCGGTATGTATATGTGTGTGTGTGTGTGTGTATGCACGTGTGTGTATGTGTGTGTGTTTGCTTAAACTTAATTAAAATATGCGAAAATTATTTATTATCACGGGGGAGCTCTCGCGCGGAGTATTTGCGAGATACACGCGAGCGTGTGCGAGGGTGTTAATAACTAATTAGATTTTTACGCGGCCACGGAGCTACGATGAAACATAGAGCCAAATTGAACAACGTTCGTAGTAACGCACACTGGTAGCAAATTACATTCGGATATATTACAAATTGCTCATTATCTCCCTGCGCATTATGATCGCGTTGGGCGCGAGCGTAAACAGTGTATGCGTGTATACGAGAGAGGGAGAGAAAGGGAAAGGGAGAAACAGAGAGGAGAGCGTGCGTTTCGGGCAACTCGCAATAACTAACGCCCGACGGCGCGCGCATTACCCGCGGATTTATTGTAATTCTCTACGATTGCTTTATCCGCGAATTCGTAACCATATCGGTGGCTCCGTATTATCCGCATATTTCGTCCATAATACATGGCGCGCAAATAGCAGAGGTCGCGGCTTCTGTATAAAGTGGAGGAGATATATCGATCGGTTATCCGGCAATCCGTGTCTCCTCGCGTTGTCGACGATTCTTCGTCGTCGTCGTCGTCCTTTAAACGTTGATTGCGTCGTGAACGCGGTGCCGTCGGTTCCCGCGGAATGAAGAAGTCATTCTGCTAACACGATATAATAAAACGCGCGAGTCTCCTCTCGTAACTTCACGTCTGGTTTTGGTTACAATGGCCAAACAACTTAGTTGAAACTCAACCGAATCCTTACAATTATTACCAAACCCCAATTTACAGTATACTCAGCTTTAGATTCGTCGTTGTTCACGTGATCGCGATTTGTGCACTCATACGAATCCCCCCCCCCCCCCNTCACTCTCGCGAGAATCGCGGATCGAGGAACGAATTATCGCGCCCCGTATCTTCATTTCGCGCATTCGGACACGCGCGCTTTAGAACGATATCATTGCCGGTCGATCGGAATCTGCAAATCGAATCGCACTGGCGCTTTAGCCGACGACCGCGAAAGAATAATCGCACGGTGGGATAGCGCGACGGCGGAGGGAACCGAATGATTCGCAGGTGCCGGAACGAGCGGTGTTATCTGCGAGGCGAAAGCGCACGCGTGGCAAATTGCACGCACGAATACAGTAAACGCGAATGGAGCCCGTAATTATCACCTCTCTCTTTCTCTCTCTCGCGCGCGCGCGTCGCTCGGCAGGACGAGCAACACGCACGCGGGTGGACATAAGCGCACGCTATATATGTCCACACATACATATTTGTACGACGCATTTGTGTCTCGTAAACGCTCGGACACACCCGCGCGCAATACCATTGAGAACGGAAAGAGACGCAAAAAAAAGTAGCAATTTGACGAGAACGAATATTGGCGAAGAGGTATTGAAGCGTGGTCCGCACCCCCCCCCCCCCCCCCC